>NW_027447703.1:0-26277 GCF_038048845.1 Mixophyes fleayi | reverse complement strand
TATGATTCATGATTCAATTCATGATTCAAGACCGAATTCATGATTCGATTCATGATTCAATTCATGATTCATGATACGATTTATGATTCATTATTCAATTCATGATTCAATTCATGATTCATGATTCAATTCATGATTCAATTCATGATTCATGATTCGATTCATGATTCATGAATCAATTCATGATTCAATTCATTATTCAATTCATGATTCATGATTCAATTCATGATTCAATTCATGATTCATGATTCGATTCATGATTCATGAATCAATTCATGATTCAATTCATGATTCATGATTCATGATTCGATTCATGATTCATTTCATGATTCATTTTATGATTCATGAATCATGATTCAATTCATGATTCAATTCATGATTCATGATTCATAATTTATGATTTAATTCATGATTTATGATTCGATTCATGATTCATTATTCATGATTCAATTCATGATTTAAGATTCAATTCATGATTCATGATTCATGATTCAATTAATGATTCAGGATTCAATTCATGTTTCATGATTCATGATTCAATTCATGATTCATGATTCAATTCATGATTCGATTCATTATTCATGATTCATGATTCATGATTTGATTCATGATTCGATTCATGATTCATGATTCAATTTATGATTCATGATTCAATTCATGATTCATGATTCAATTCATGATTCATGATTCAATTCATGATTCATGATTCGTATCATGATTCATGATTCATGATTCGATTCATGATTCAAGATTCAATTCATGATTCATGATTCAATTCATGATTCATGATTCATAATTTATGATTTAATTCATGATTTATGATTCGATTCATGATTCATTATTCATGATTCAATTCATGATTTAAGATTCAATTCATGATTCATGATTCATGATTCAATTAATGATTCAGGATTAATTTATGTTTCATGATTCATGATTCAATTCATGATTCATGATTCATGATTCATTTTATGATTCAATTCAAGATTCATGATTCATGATTCAATTCATGATTCATTTCATGATTCATTTTATGATTCATTAATCATGATTATATTCATGAGTCAATTCATGATTCATGAGTCATTTTTATGATTCATTTCATTATTCATTATTCATGATTCAATTCATGATTCAATTCATGATTCATGATTCATGATTAAATTCATGATTCATGATTAAATTCATGATTCACGATTCAATTCATGATTCTTGATTCATGATTCAATACATGATTCATGATTCATGATTCGATTAATGATTAATGATTCATGATTCACGATTCATGATTAGATTCATGATTCAATTTATGATTCATGATTCATGATTCAATTTATGATTCAATTCAAGATTCATGATTCATGATTCAATTCATGACTCATTTCATGATTCATTTTATGTTTCATGAATCATGATTCAATTCATGATTTAATTCATGATTCATGATTCATTTCATGATTCATTTCATTATTCATTATTCAATTCATGATTCATGATTCAATTCATGATTCATGATTCATGATTAGATTCATGATTCATGATTCAATTCATTATTCATTTCATGATTCATGATTCATTTCATGATTTATGATTCATGATTCAAATCATGATTCATGATTCATGATTCAATTAATGATTCATAATTCATGATTCATGATTCATGATTCAATTCATGATTCAATTCATGATTCATGATTTATGATTTAATTCATGATTCATGATTCAATTCATGATTCATGATTCAATTCATGATTCATGATTTGATTCATAATTCATGATTCATGATTCAATTCATGATCCGAAATTCATGATTCATGATTCAATTCATGATTCATGATTCGATTCATGATTTATGATACATGATTCAATTCATTAATCATGATTCATGATTCGATTAATGATCCCTGATTCATTACTCAATTCATGATTCATGATTTAATTTATGAATTATGATTCATGATTCATGATTCATGATTCAATTCATGAATTATGATTCATGATTCAAATCATGATTCATGATTCATGATTCAATTAATGATTCATAATTCATGATTCATGATTCATGATTCAATTCATGATTCATGATTCAATTCATGATTCATAATTCATGATTCATGATTCAATTCATGATTCATGATTCATGATTCATGATTCAATTCATGATTCATGATTCATGATTTAATTCATGATTCATAATTCATGATTCATGATTCAATTCATGATTCATGATTCATGATTCAATTCATGATTCAAGACCGAATTCATGATTCGATTCATGATTCAATTCATGATTCATGATACGATTTATGATTCATTATTCAATTCATGATTCAATTCATGATTCATGATTCAATTCATGATTCAATTCATGATTCATGATTCGATTCATGATTCATGAATCAATTCATGATTCAATTCATTATTCAATTCATGATTCATGATTCAATTCATGATTCAATTCATGATTCATGATTCGATTCATGATTCATGAATCAATTCATGATTCAATTCATGATTCATGATTCGATTCATGATTCATTTCATGATTCATTTTATGATTCATGAATCATGATTCAATTCATGATTCAATTCATGATTCATGATTCATAATTTATGATTTAATTCATGATTTATGATTCGATTCATGATTCATTATTCATGATTCAATTCATGATTTAAGATTCAATTCATGATTCATGATTCATGATTCAATTAATGATTCAGGATTCAATTCATGTTTCATGATTCATGATTCAATTCATGATTCATGATTCAATTCATGATTCGATTCATTATTCATGATTCATGATTCATGATTTGATTCATGATTCGATTCATGATTCATGATTCAATTTATGATTCATGATTCAATTCATGATTCATGATTCAATTCATGATTCATGATTCAATTCATGATTCATGATTCGTATCATGATTCATGATTCATGATTCGATTCATGATTCAAGATTCAATTCATGATTCATGATTCAATTCATGATTCATGATTCATAATTTATGATTTAATTCATGATTTATGATTCGATTCATGATTCATTATTCATGATTCAATTCATGATTTAAGATTCAATTCATGATTCATGATTCATGATTCAATTAATGATTCAGGATTAATTTATGTTTCATGATTCATGATTCAATTCATGATTCATGATTCATGATTCATTTTATGATTCAATTCAAGATTCATGATTCATGATTCAATTCATGATTCATTTCATGATTCATTTTATGATTCATTAATCATGATTATATTCATGAGTCAATTCATGATTCATGAGTCATTTTTATGATTCATTTCATTATTCATTATTCATGATTCAATTCATGATTCAATTCATGATTCATGATTCATGATTAAATTCATGATTCATGATTAAATTCATGATTCATGATTCAATTCATGATTCTTGATTCATGATTCAATACATGATTCATGATTCATGATTCGATTAATGATTAATGATTCATGATTCACGATTCATGATTAGATTCATGATTCAATTTATGATTCATGATTCATGATTCAATTTATGATTCAATTCAAGATTCATGATTCATGATTCAATTCATGACTCATTTCATGATTCATTTTATGTTTCATGAATCATGATTCAATTCATGATTTAATTCATGATTCATGATTCATTTCATGATTCATTTCATTATTCATTATTCAATTCATGATTCATGATTCAATTCATGATTCATGATTCATGATTAGATTCATGATTCATGATTCAATTCATTATTCATTTCATGATTCATGATTCATTTCATGATTTATGATTCATGATTCAAATCATGATTCATGATTCATGATTCAATTAATGATTCATAATTCATGATTCATGATTCATGATTCAATTCATGATTCAATTCATGATTCATGATTCAATTCATGATTCATAATTCATGATTCATGATTCAATTCATGATTCATGATTCATGATTCATGATTCATGATTCAATTCATAATTCATGATTCATGATTTAATTCATGATTCATAATTCATGATTCATGATTCAATTCATGTTTCATGATTCATGATTCAATTCATGATTCAAGACCCAATTCATGATTCGATTCATGATTCAATTCATGATTCATGATACGATTTATGATTCATTATTCAATTCATGATTTAATTCATGATTCATGATTCAATTCATGATTCAATTCATGATTCATGATTCGATTCATGATTCATGAATCAATTCATGATTCAATTCATTATTCAATTCATGATTCATGATTCAATTCATGATTCAATTCATGATTCATGATTCGATTCATGATTCATGAATCAATTCATGATCCAATTCATGATTCATGATTCATGATTCGATTCATGATTCATTTCATGATTCATTTTATGATTCATGAATCATGATTCAATTCATGATTCAATTCATGATTCATGATTCATAATTCATGATTCAATTCATGATTTAAGATTCAATTCATGATTCATGATTCATGATTCAATTAATGATTCAGGATTCAATTCATGTTTCATGATTCATGATTCAATTCATGATTCATGATTCAATTCATGATTCGATTCATTATTCATGATTCATGATTCATGATTTGATTCATGATTCGATTCATGATTCATGATTCAATTTATGATTCATGATTCAATTCATGATTCATGATTCAATTCATGATTCATGTTTCAATTCATGATTCATGATTCATGATTCGATTCATGATTCAAGATTCAATTCATGATTCATGATTCAATTCATGATTCATGATTCATAATTTATGATTTAATTCATGATTTATGATTCGATTCATGATTTAAGATTCAATTCATGATTCATGATTCAATTAATGATTCAGGATTAATTTATGTTTCATGATTCATGATTCAATTCATGATTCATGATTCATGATTCATTTTATGATTCAATTCAAGATTCATGATTCATGATTCAATTCATGATTCATTTCATGATTCATTTTATGATTCATTAATCATGATTATATTCATGAGTCAATTCATGATTCATGAGTCATTTCATGATTCATTTCATTATAAATTATTCATGATTCAATTCATGATTCAATTCATGATTCATGATTCATGATTAAATTCATGATTCATGATTAAATTCATGATTCATGATTAAATTCATGATTCATGATTCAATTCATGATTCTTGATTCATGATTCAATACATGATTCATGATTCATGATTCGATTAATGATTAATGATTCATGATTCACGATTCATGATTAGATTCATGATTCATGATTCAATTTATGATTCATGATTCATGATTCAATTTATGATTCAATTCAAGATTCATGATTCATGATTCAATTCATGACTCATTTCATGATTCATTTTATGTTTCATGAATCCTGATTCAATTCATGATTTAATTCATGATTCATGATTCATTTCATGGTTCATTTCATTATTCATTATTCAATTCATGATTCATAATTCAATTCATGATTCATGATTCATGATTAGATTCATGATTCATGATTCAATTCATTATTCATTTCATGATTCATGATTCATGATTCATTTCATGATTTATGATTCAATTCATGATTCGATTCATTAGTCATGATTCATGATTCATGATTCGATTCATGATTTATGATTCGATTCATGATTCATTATTCATGATTCAATTCATGATTTAAGATTCAATTCATGATTCATGATTCATGATTCAATTAATGATTCAGGATTCAATTCATGTTTCATGATTCATGATTCAATTCATGATTCATGATTCAATTCATGATTCGATTCATTATTCATGATTCATGATTCATGATTTGATTCATGATTCATGATTCAATTCATGATTCATGATTCAATTCATGATTCATGATTCAATTCATGATTTATGATTCAATTCATGATTCATGATTCAATTCATGATTCATGATACAATTCATGATTCATGATTCAATTCATGATTCATGATTCAATTCATGATTCATGATTCATGATTCGATTCATGATTCAAGATTCAATTCATGATTCATGATTCAACTCATGATTCATGATTCATAATTCATGATTCAATTCATGATTCATGATTCAATTCATGATTCATGATTCAATTCATGATTCATGATTCGTATCATGATTCATGATTTGATTCATGATTCATGATTCAATTCATGATTCATGATTCAATTCATGATTCATGATTCAATTCATGATTTATGATTCAATTCATGATTCATGATTCAATTCATGATTCATGATTCAATTCATGATTCATGATTCGTATCATGATTCATGATTCGTATCATGATTCATGATTCGTATCATGATTCATGATTCATGATTCGATTCATGATTCAAGATTCAATTCATGATTCATTAATTTAACTCATGATTCATGATTCATAATTTATGATTTGATTCATGATTCATGATTCAACTCATGATTCATTATTCATGATTCAATTCATGATTTAAGATTCAATTCATGATTCATGATTAAATTCATGATTCATGATTCGATTAATGATTAATGATTCATGATTCAATTCATGATTCACGATTCATGATTAGATTTATGATTCATGATTCAATTCATGATTCATGATTCATGATTCAGTTTATGATTCAATTCAAGATTCATGATTCATGATTTAATTCATGATTCATTTCATGATTCATTTTATGATTCATTAATCATGATTCAATTCATGATTCATGAGTCATTTCATGATTCATTTCATTATTCATTATTCATGATTCAATTCATGATTCAATTCATGATTCATGATTAAATTCATGATTCATGATTCATGATTAAATTCATGATTAATGATTCATGATTCAATTTATGATTCACGATTCATGATTAGATTTATGATTTATGATTCAATTCATGATTCATGATTCATGATTCAGTTTATGATTCAATTCAAGATTCATGATTCATGATTCAATTCATGATTCATTTCATGATTCATTTTATGATTCATTAATCATGATTCAATTCATGATTTAATTCATGATTCATGAGTCATTTCATGATTCATTTCATTATTCATTATTCATGATTCAATTCATGATTAAATTCATGATTCATGATTAAATTCATGATTCAATTCATGATTCATGATTCAATTCATGATTCTTGATTCATGATTTATGATTTAATTCATGATTCAAGATTCATTTCATGATTCATGATTCATGATTCAATTAATGATTCATGATTCGATTCATGATTCGATTCATGATTCATTATTCAATTCATGATTCATGATTCAATTATTGATTCATGATTCATGATTCGATTCATGATTCTTGATTCGATTCATGATTCATGATTCAATTCATGATTCATGATTCATGATTCAATTCATGATTCATGATTCAATTCATGATTCAATTTATGATTCAATTCAAGATTTATGATTCAATTCATGACTCATTTCATGATTCATTTTATGATTCATGAATCATGATTCAATTCATGATTCATAATTTATGATTTAATTCATGATTTATGATTTGATTCATGATTCATTATTCATGATTCAATTCATGATTTAAGATTCAATTCATTAATTCATGATTCATGATTCAATTAATGATTCAGGATTCAATTCATGTTTCATGATTCATGATTCAATTCATGATTCATGATTCAATTCATGATTCGATTCATTATTCATGATTCATGATTCATGATTTGATTCATGATTCGATTCATGATTCATGATTCATGATTCAATTCATGATTCAAGATTCAATTTATGATTCATGATTCAATTCATGATTCATGATTCATAATTTATGATTTAATTCATGATTTGTGATTCGATTCATGATTCATTATTCATGATTCAATTCATGATTTAAGATTCAATTCATGATTCATGATTCATTATTAAATTAATGATTCAGGATTAATTTATGCTTCATGATTCATGATTCAATTCATGATTCATGATTCATTTTATGATTCAATTCAAGATTCATGATTCATGATTCAATTCATGATTCATTTCATGATTCATTAATCATGATTCAATTCATGATTCAATTCATGATTCATGAGTCATTTCGTGATTCATTTCATTATTCATTATTCATGATTAAATTCATGATTCAATTCATGATTCATGATTCATGATTAAATTCATGATTCATGATTAAATTCATGATTCATGATTAAATTCATGATTCATGATTCAATTCATGATTCTTGATTCATGATTCAATACATGATTCATGATTCATGATTCGATTAATGATTCATGATTCATGATTCACGATTCATGATTAAATTCATGATTCATGATTCAATTTATGATTTATGATTCATGATTCAATTTATGATTCAATTCAAGATTCATGATTCATGATTCAATTCATGAATCATTTCATGATTCATGTTATGTTTCATGAATCATGATTCAATTCATGATTTAATTCATGATTCATGATTCATTTCATGATTCATTTCATTATTCATTATTCAATTCATGATTCATGATTCAATTCATGATTCATGATTCAATTCATGATTCATGATTCATGATTAGATTCATGATTCATGATTCAATTCATCATTCATTTCATGATTCATGATTCATGATTCATTTCATGATTCATGATTCAATTCATGATTCGATTCATGATTCAATTCATGTTTCATGATTCAATTCATGATTCATGATTCAATTCATGATTCATGATTCAATTCATGATTCATGATTCAATTCATGATTCATGATTCGATTTATGATTCATTATTCATGATTCGTATCATGATTCATGATTCGTATCATGATTCATGATTCGTATCATGATTCATGATTCGTATCATGATTCATGATTCGTATCATGATTCATAATTCATGATTCGATTCATGATTCAAGATTCAATTCATGATTCATGATTCATGATTCAATTCATGATTCATGATTCATAATTTATGATTTAATTCATGATTTATGATTCGATTCATGATTCATTATTCATGATTCAATTCATGAATTAAGATTCAATTCATGATTCATGATTCATGATTCAATTAATGATTCAGGATTCAATTCATGTTTCATGATTCATGATTCAATTCATGATTCATGATTCAATTCATGATTCGATTCATTATTCATGATTCATGATTCATGATTTGATTCATGATTCGATTCATGATTCATGATTCAATTCATGATTCATGATTCAATTCATGATTCATGATTCAATTCATGATTCATGATTCAATTCATGATTCATGATTCATGATTCAATTCATGATTCAAGATTCAATTCATGATTCATGATTCAATTCATGATTCATGATTCATAATTTATGATTTAATTCATGATTTATGATTCGATTCATGATTCATTATTCATGATTCAATTCATGATTTAAGATTCAATTCATGATTCATGATTCATGATTAAATTAATGATTCAGGATTAATTTATGTTTCATGATTCATGATTCAATTCATGATTCATGATTCATGATTCATTTTATGATTCAATTCAAGATTCATGATTCATGATTCAATTCATGATTCATTTCATGATTCATTTTATGATTCATTAATCATGATTCAATTCATGATTCAATTCATGATTCATGAGTCATTTCATGATTCATTTCAATATTCATTATTCATGATTAAATTCATGATTCAATTCATGATTCATGATTCAATTCATGATTCTTGATTTATGATTCAATACATGATTCATGATTCATGATTCGATTAATGATTCATGATTCATGATTCACGATTCATGATTCGATTCATGATTCATGATTCAATTCATGATTCATGATTCATGATTCGATTAATGATTCATGATTCATGATTCATGATTCATGATTCAATTCATGATTCATGATTCAATTCATGATTCATGATTCAATTCATGATTCATGATTCATGATTCAATTCATGATTCAAGATTCAATTCATGATTCATGATTCAATTCATGATTCATGATTCATAATTTATGATTTAATTCATGATTTATGATTCGATTCATGATTCATTATTCATGATTCAATTCATGATTTAAGATTCAATTCATGATTCATGATTCATGATTAAATTAATGATTCAGGATTAATTTATGTTTCATGATTCATGATTCAATTCATGATTCATGATTCATGATTCATTTTATGATTCAATTCAAGATTCATGATTCATGATTCAATTCATGATTCATTTCATGATTCATTTTATGATTCATTAATCATGATTCAATTCATGATTCAATTCATGATTCATGAGTCATTTCATGATTCATTTCATTATTCATTATTCATGATTAAATTCATGATTCAATTCATGATTCATGATTCAATTCATGATTCTTGATTTATGATTCAATACATGATTCATGATTCATGATTCGATTAATGATTCATGATTCATGATTCACGATTCATGATTAGATTCATGATTCATGATTCAATTTATGATTCATGATTCATGATTCAATTTATGATTCAATTCAAGATTCATGATTCATGATTCAATTCATGACTCATTTCATGATTCATTTTATGTTTCATGAATCATGATTCAATTCATGATTTAATTCATGATTCATGATTCATTTCATGATTCATTTCATCATTCATTATTCAATTCATGATTCATGATTCAATTCATGATTCATGATTCAATTCATGATTCATGATTCAATTCATGATTCATGATTCAATTCATGATTCATGATTCAATTCATGATTCGATTCATGATTCAATTCATGATTCATGATTCAATTCATGATTCATGATTCAATTCATCATTCATGATTCAATTCATGATTCATGATTCAATTCATGATTCATGATTCAATTCATGATTCATGATTCATGATTCGAGTTATGATTCATTATTCATGATTCGTATCATGATTCATGATTCGTATCATGATTCATGATTCAATTCATGATTCATGATTCGTATCATGATTCATGATTCGTATCATGATTCATAATTCATGATTCGATTCATGATTCAAGATTCAATTCATGATTCATGATTCATGATTCAATTCATGATTCAAAATTTATGATTTAATTCATGATTTAAGATTCGATTCATGATTCATTATTCATGATTCAATTCATGATTTAAGATTCAATTCATGATTCATGATTCATGATTCAATTAATGATTCAGGATTCAATTCATGTTTCATGATTCATGATTCAATTCATGATTCGTGATTCAATTCATGATTCGATTCATTATTCATGATTCATGATTCATGATTTGATTCATGATTCGATTCATGATTCATGATTCAATTCATGATTCATGATTTAATTCATGATTCATGATTCAATTCATGATTCATGATTCAATTCATGATTCATGATTCATGATTCAATTCATGATTCAAGATTCAATTCATGATTCATGATTCAATTCATGATTCATGATTCATAATTTATGATTTAATTCATGATTTATGATTTGATTCATGATTCATTATTCATGATTCAATTCATGATTTAAGATTCAATTCATGATTCATGATTCATGATTAAAATAATGATTCAGGATTAATTTATGTTTCATGATTCATGATTCAATTCATGATTCATGATTCATGATTCATTTTATGATTCAATTCAAGATTCATGATTCATGATTCAATTCATGATTCATTTCATGATTCATTTTATGATTCATTAATCATGATTCAATTTATGATTCATGAGTCATTTCATGATTCATTTCATTATTCATCATTCATGATTGAATTCATGATTCAATTCATGATTCATTATTCATGATTAAATTCATGATTCATGATTAAATTCATGATTCAATTCATGATTCAATTCATGATTCACGATTCATGATTAGATTCATGATTTATGATTCAATTCATGATTCATGATTCATGATTCAATTTATGATTCAATTCAAGATTCATGATTCATGATTCAATTCATGACTCATTTCATGATTCATTTTATGATTCATGAATCATGATTCAATTCATGATTTAATTCATGATTCATGATTCATTTCATGATTCATTTCATTATTCATGATTCAATTCATGATTCATGATTCAATTCATGATTTACGATTCATGATTAGATTCATGATTCATGATTCAATTCATGATTCATTTCATGATTCATGATTCATTTCATGATTCATGATTCATGATTCGATTCATGATTCATGATTCGATTCACGATTTATGATTTAATTCATGATTTATGATTCAATTCATGATTCATGATTCAATTCATGATTCATGATTCAATTCATGATTCATGATTCGATTTATGATTCATTATTCATGATTCGTATCATGATTCATGATTCGTATCATGATTCATGATTCGTATCATGATTCATAATTCATGATTCGATTCATGATTCAAGATTCAATTCATGATTCAAGATTCAATTCATGATTCATGATTCATGATTAATGATTCAATTCATGATTCATGATTCATAATTTATGATTTAATTCATGATTTATGATTCGATTCATGATTCATTATTCATGATTCAATTCATGATTTAAGATTCAATTCATGATTCATGATTCATGATTCAATTTATGATTCAGGATTCAATTTATGTTTCATGATTCATGATTCAATTCATGATTCATGATTCAATTCATGATTCGATTCATTATTCATGATTCATGATTCATGATTCGATTCATGATTCATGATTCAATTCATGATTCATGATTCAATTTATGATTCATGATTCAATTCATGATTCATGATTCAATTCATGATTCATGATTCAATTCATGATTCATGATTCATGATTCGATTCATGATTCAAGATTCAATTTATGATTCATGATTCAACTCATGATTCATGATTCATAATTTATGATTTAATTCATGATTTATGATTCGATTCAGGATTTAAGATTCAATTCATGATTCATGATTAAATTCATGATTCATGATTCAATTCATGATTCTTGATTCATTATTCAATACATGATTCATGATTCGATTAATAATTAATGATTCACGATTCATGATTAGATTTATGATTCATGATTCAATTCATGATTCATGATTCAGTTTATGATTCAATTCAAGTTTCATGATTCATGATTTAATTCATGATTCATTTCATGATTCATTTTATGATTCATTAATCATGATTCAATTCATGATTCAATTCATGATTCATGAGTCATTTCATGATTCATTTCATTATTCATTATTCATGATTCAATTCATGATTCAATTCATGATTCATGATTAAATTCATGATTCAATTCATGATTCATGATTAAATTCATGATTCATGATTCATGATTAAATTCATGATTCATGATTAAATTCATGATTCATGATTCAATTCATGATTCTTGATTCATGATTCAATACATGATTCATGATTCATGATTCGATTAATGATTAATGATTCATGATTCAATTCATGATTCACGATTCATGATTAGATTTATGATTTATGATTCAATTCATGATTCTTGATTCATGATTCATGTTTTGATTCCTGATTCTTGATTCATGATTTAATTCATGATTCATAAATCATGATTCATGATTCAATTCATGATTCATGATTCGATTTATGATTCATGATTCAATTCATGATTCATGATTCATGATTCAATTCATGATTCATGATTCGATTTATGATTCATGATTCAATTCATGATTCATGATTCATGATGAAATTCATGATTCATAATTCATGATTCAATTCATGATTCTTGATTTATGATTCAAGATTTAATTCATGATTCATGATTCATGATGAAATTCATGATTCATGATTCGATTCATAATTCATGATTCAATTCATGATTCATGATTCGATTCATGATTCATGATTCAATTCATGATTCATGATTCATGATTCGTGATTCATGATTCAATTCATGATTCAATTCATGATTCAGATCATGATTCATGATACAATTCATGATTTTAATTCGTGATTCAATTAATGATTCATGATTCGATTCATGATTTATGATTCAATTCATGATTCATAATTCAATTTATGAATTATGATTCATGATTCATGATTCATGATTCAATTCATGATTCATGATTCATGATTCAATTCATGATTCAAATCATGATTCATGATTCAATTCATGATTCATGATTCAATTCATGATTCATGACTCAATTAATGATTCGATTCATGATTCAATTCAGGATTCAATTCATGATTCATGATACAATTCATGATTTTAATTGATGATTCAATTCATGATTCATGATTCATGATTCAATTCATGATTCATGATTCGATTCATGATTCATGATTCATGATTCATGATTCGATTCATGATTCCTGATTTATGACTCAATTCATGATTCATGTTTCAATTCATGATTCATGATTCGATTCATGATTCTTGATTCATGATTTATGATTTGATTCATGATTTATGATTCATGATTCAATTCATGATTCATGATTTATGATTTAATTCATGATTCATGATTCAATTCATGATTCATGATTCAATTCATGATTCATGATTTGATTCATGATTCATGATTCATGATTCAATTCATGATCCGTAATTCATGATTCATGATTCAATTCATGATTCATGATTCGATTCATGATTTATGATACATGATTCAATTCATTAATCATGATTCATGATTCGATTAATTATCCCTGATTCATTACTCAATTCATGATTCATGATTTAATTTATGAATTATGATTCATGATTCATGATTCAATTCATGAATTATGATTCATGATTCAAATCATGATTCATGATTCATGATTCAATTAATGATTCATAATTCATGATTTATGATTCATGATTCATGATTCAATTCATGATTCAATTCATGATTCATGATTCAATTCATGATTCATAATTCATGATTCATGATTCAATTCATGATTCATGATTCATGATTTAATTCATGATTCATAGTTTATGATTCATGATTCAATTCATGATTCATGATTCATGATTCAATTCATGATTCAAGACCCAATTCATGATTCGATTCATGATTCAATTCATGATTCATGATACGATTTATGATTCAAGACCCAATTCATGATTCGATTCATGATTCATGATTCAATTCATGATTCAATTCATGATTCATGATTCGATTCATGATTCATGAATCAATTCATGATTCAATTCATTATTCAATTCATGATTCATGATTCAATTCATGATTCAATTCATGATTCATGATTCGATTCATGATTCATGAATCAATTCATGATTAAATTCATGATTCATGATTAAATTCATGATTCATTATTCAATTCATGATTCATGATTCAATTCATGATTCTTGATTCATGATTTATGATTTAATTCATGATTCATGATTCGATTCATGATTCATTATTCATGATTCAATTCATGATTCAAGATTCATTTCATGATTCATGATTCAATTAATGATTCATGATTCGATTCATGATTCATGATTCATGATTCAATTAATGATTCATGATTCATGATTCAATTATTGATTCATGATTCATGATTCGATTCATGATTCATGATTCATGATTCAATTTATGATTCATGATTCATGATTCAACTCATGATTCATGTTTCGATTTATGATTCATGATTCAATTCATGATTCATGATTCATGATTCAATTCATGATTCAATTTATGATTCAATTCAAGATTCATGATTCAATTCATGACTCATTACATGATTCATTTTATGATTCATGAATCATGATTCAATTCATGATTCAATTCATGATTCATGATTCATAATTTATGATTTAATTCATGATTTATGATTCGATTCATGATTCATTATTCATGATTCAAATTCATGATTTAAGATTCAATTCATGTTTCATGATTCATGATTCAATTCATGATTCAATTCATGATTCGATTCATTATTCATGATACATGATTCATGATTTGATTCATGATTCGATTCATGATTCATGATTCAATTCATGATTCATGATTCAATTCATGATTCATGATTCAATTCATGATTCATGATTCAATTCATGATTCATGATTCAATTCATGATTCATGATTCAATTCATGATTCATGATTCGTATCATGATTCATGATTCATGATTCGATTCATGATTCAAGATTCAATTCATGATTCATGATTCAATTCATGATTCATAATTTATGATTTAATTCATGATTTATGATTCGATTCATGATTCATTATTCATGATTCAATTCATGATTTAAGATTCAATTCATGATTCATGATTGATGATTCAATTAATGATTCAGGATTCAATTTATGTTTCATGATTCATGATTCAATTTATGATTCATGATTCATGATTCAATTCATGATTCTTGATTCATGATTCAATACATGATTCATGATTCATGATTCGATTAATGATTAATGATTCATGATTCAATTCATGATTCACGATTCATGATTAGATTTATGATTTATGATTCAATTCATGATTCATGATACATGATTCAGTTTATGATTCAATTCAAGATTCATGATTCATGATTCAATTCATGATTCATTTCATGATTCATTTTATGATTCATTAATCATGATTCAATTCATGATTCAATTCATGATTCATGAGTCATTTCATGATTCATTTCATTATTCATTATTCATGATTCAATTCATGATTAAATTCATGATTCATGATTCATGATTAAATTCATGATTCATGATTCAATTCATGATTCTTGATTCATGATTCAATACATTATTCATGATTCAATAAATGATTAATGATTCATGATTCAATTCATGATTCACGATTCTTGATTAGATTCATGATTCATGATTCATTTCATGATTCATGTTTCAATTCATTATTCAAGTCATGATTCATGATTCAATTCATGATTCATGATTAATGATTCGATTCATGATTCATGATTTTTGATTCGATTCATGATTCAAGATTCAATTCATGATTCATGATTTATGATTCATGATTCAATTCATGATTTGTGATTCGATTCATGATTCATGATTCATGATTCATGATTTATGATTTAATTCATGATTCATGATTCGATTCATGATTCATGATTCAATTCATGATTTAAGATTTATTTCATGATTCATGATTCATGATTCAATTAATGATTCATGATTCGATTCATGATTCGATTTATGATTCATTATTCAATTCATGATTCATGATTCAATTTATGATTCATGATTCATGATTCATGTTTCGATTCATGATTCATGATTCATGATTCAATTCATGATTCAATTTATGATTCAATTTAAGATTCATGATTCAATTCATGACTCATTTCATGATTCATTTTATGATTCATGAATCATGATTCAATTCATGATTCAATTCATGATTCATGATTCATAATTTATGATTTAATTCATGATTTATGATTCGATTCATGATTCATTATTCATGATTCAATTCATGATTTAAGATTCAATTCATGTTTCATGATTCATGATTCAATTCATGATTCATGATTCAATTCATGATTCGATTCATGATTCATGATTCAATTACTGATTCATGATTTGATTCATGATTCGATTCATGATTCATGATTCATGATTCAATTCATGATTCATGATTCAATTCATGATTCATGATTCAATTCATGATTCATGATTCATGATTCGATTCATGATTCAAGATTCAATTCATGATTCATGATTCAATTCATGATTCATGATTCATAATTTATGATTTAATTCATGATTTATGATTCGATTCATGATTCATGATTCATGATTCAATTAATGATTCAGGATTCAATTCATGATTCATGATTGATGATTCAGTTTATGATTCAATTCATGATTCATGATTCAATTCATGATTCATGATTCATAATTTATGATTTAATTCATGATTTATGATTCGATTCATGATTCATGATTTATGATTTAATTCATGATTCATGATTCGATTCATGATTCATGATTCAATTCATGATTTAAGATTTATTTCATGATTCATGATTCATGATTCAATTAATGATTCATGATTCGATTCATGATTCGATTTATGATTCATTATTCAATTCATGATTCATGATTCAATTTATGATTCATGATTCATGATTCATGTTTCGATTCATGATTCATGATTCATGATTCAATTCATGATTCAATTTATGATTCAATTTAAGATTCATGATTCAATTCATGACTCATTTCATGATTCATTTTATGATTCATGAATCATGATTCAATTCATGATTCAATTCATGATTCATGATTCATAATTTATGATTTAATTCATGATTTATGATTCGATTCATGATTCATTATTCATGATTCAATTCATGATTTAAGATTCAATTCATGTTTCATGATTCATGATTCAATTCATGATTCATGATTCAATTCATGATTCGATTCATGATTCATGATTCAATTACTGATTCATGATTTGATTCATGATTCGATTCATGATTCATGATTCATGATTCAATTCATGATTCATGATTCAATTCATGATTCATGATTCAATTCATGATTCATGATTCATGATTCGATTCATGATTCAAGATTCAATTCATGATTCATGATTCAATTCATGATTCATGATTCATAATTTATGATTTAATTCATGATTTATGATTCGATTCATGATTCATGATTCATGATTCAATTAATGATTCAGGATTCAATTCATGATTCATGATTGATGATTCAGTTTATGATTCAATTAAAGATTCATGATTCAATTCATGATTCATGATTCATTTCATGATTCATTTTATGAATCATTAATCATGATTCAATTCATGATTCAATTCATGATTCATGAGTCATTTCATGATTCATTTCATTAATCATTATTCATGATTCAATTCATGATTCAATTCATGATTCATGATTCATGATTCAATTCATGATTCAATTCATGATTCATGATTAAATTCATGATTCATGATTCATGATTAAATTCATGATTCATGATTCAATTCATGATTCTTGATTCATGATTCAATACATGATTCATGATTCATGATTCGATTCATTATTCATTTCATGATTCATGATTCATTATTCATTATTCAAGATTCAATTCATGATTCGATTCATTATTCATGATTCATGATTCATGATTCGATTCATGATTCATGATTTAATTCATGATTCATGATTCAATTCATGATTCATGATTCAATTCATGATTAAATTCAATTCATGATTCATGATTCAATTCATGATTAAATTCAATTCATGATTCATGATTCAATTCATGATTAAATTCAATTCATAATTCATGATTCATCATTCAATACATGATTCATGATTCATAATTCGATTAATGATTTATGATTCATGATTCAATTCATGATTCACGATTCATGATTAGATTTATGATTCATGATTCAACTCATGATTCATGATTCAGTTTATGATTCAATTCAAGATTCATGATTCATGATTCAATTCATGATTCATTTCATGATTCATTTTATGATTCATTAATCATGATTCAATTCATGATTCATGAGTCATTTCATGATTCATTTCATTATTCATTATTCATGATTCAATTCATGATTCATGATTCATGATTAAATTCATGATTCATGATTCAATTCATGATTCATGATTCAATTCATGATTCATGATTCAATTCATGATTCTTGATTCATGATTCAATACATGATTCAATAAATGATTAATGACTCATGATTCAATTCATGATTCACGATTCTTGATTAGATTCATGATTCATGATTCATTTCATTATTCATGATTTAATTCATTATTCATTTCATGATTCATGATTCATGATTCAATTCATGATTCATGATTCGATTCATGATTCATGATTCATGTTTCAATTCATGATTCATGATTCAAGTCATGATTCATGATTCAATTCATGATTCATGATTAATGATTCGATTCATGATTCATGATTCAATTCATGATTCAATTCATGATTCAAGATTCATTTCATGATTCATGATTCATGATTCGATTCATGATTCATGATTCGATTCATGATTCAATTCATGATTCATGATTCAATTTATGATTCATGATTCATGATTCAACTCATGATTCATGTTTCGATTCATGATTCATGATTCAATTCATGATTCATGAATCATGATTCAATTCATGATTCATGATTCAATTTATGATTCAATTCAAGATTCATGATTCATGATTCAATTCATGACTCATTTCATGATTCATTTTATGATTCATGAATCATGATTCAATTCATGATTTAATTCATGATTCATGATTCATTTCATGATTCAGTTTCATTATTCATGATTCAATTCATGATTCATGATTCATTTCATGATTCATTTTATGAATCATTAATCATGATTCAATTCATGATTCAATTCATGATTCATGAGTCATTTCATGATTCATTTCATTAATCATTATTCATGATTCAATTCATGATTCAATTCATGATTCATGATTAAATTCATGATTCATGATTAAATTCATGATTCATGATTCAATTCATGATTCTTGATTCATGATTCAATACATGATTCATGATTCGATTAATGATTAATGATTCATGATTCATCTTATGATTCAATTCAAGATTCATGATTCATGATTCAATTCATGATTCATTTCATGATTCATTTTATGATTCATTAATCATGATTCAATTCATGATTCAATTCATGATTCATGAGTCATTTCATGATGCATTTCATTGTTCATTATTCATGATTGAATTCATGATTCAATTCATGATTCATGATTCAATTCATGATTCAATTTATGATTCAATTCAAGATTCATGATTCATGATTCAATTCATGACTCATTTCATGATTCATTTTATGATTCATGAATCATGATTCAATTCATGATTCAATTCATGATTCATGATTCATAATTTATGATTTAATTCATGATTTATGATTCGATTCATGATTCATTATTCATGATTCAATTCATGATTTAAGATTCAATTCATGGTTCATGATTCATGATTCAATTAATGATTCAGGATTTAATTCATGTTTCATCATTCATGATTCAATTCATGATTCATGATTCAATTCATTATTCGATTCATTATTCATGATTCATGATTTGATTCATGATTCGATTCATGATTCATGATTCAATTCATGATTCATGATTCAATTCATGATTCATGATTCAATTCATGATTCATGATTCATGATTCGATTCATGATTCAAGATTCAATTCATGATTCATGATTCAATTCATGATTCATGATTCATAATTTATGATTTAATTCATGATTTATGATTCGATTCATGATTCATTATTCATGATTCAATTCATGATTTAAGATTCAATTCATGATTCATGATTCATGATTAAATTAATGATTCAGGATTAATTTATGTTTCATGATTCATGATTCAATTCATGATTCATGATTCATGATTCATTTTATGATTCAATTCAAGATTCATGATTCATGATTCAATTCATGATTCATTTCATGATTCATTTTATGATTCATTAATCATGATTCAATTCATGATTCAATTCATGATTCATGAGTCATTTCATGATTCATTTCATTATTCATTATTCATGATTGAATTCATGATTCAATTCATGATTCATGATTCATGATTAAATTCATGATTCATGATTCAATTCATGATTCATGATTCAATTCATGATTCATGATTCAATTCATGATTCAATTCATGATTCACGATTCATGATTAGATTCATGATTCATGATTCAATTCATGATTCATGATTCATGATTCAATTTATGATTCAATTCAAGATTCATGATTCAATTCATGACTCATTTCATGATTCATTTTATGATTCATGAATCATGATTCAATTCATGATTTAATTCATGATTCATGATTCATTTCATGATTCATTTCATTATTCATGATTCAATTCATGATTCATGATTCAATTCATGATTCATTTCATGATTCATGATTCATTTCATGATTCATGATTCATTTCATGATTCATGATTCATGATTCGATTCATGATTCATGATTCGATTCATGATTCATTATTCGATTCACGATTCATGATTTAATTCATGATTTATGATTTAATTCATGATTCATGATTCGATTTATGATTCATTATTCATGATTCGTATCATGATTCATGATTCGTATCATGATTCATGATTCGTATCATGATTCATGATTCGTATCATGATTCATGATTCGTATCATGATTCATAATTCATGATTCGATTCATGATTCAAGATTCAATTCATGATTCAAGATTCAATTCATGATTCATGATTCATGATTCAATTCATGATTCATGATTCATAATTTATGATTTAATTCATGATTTATGATTCGATTCATGATTTATTATTCATGATTCAATTCATGATTTAAGATTCAATTCATGATTCATGATTCATGATTCAATTAATGATTCAGGATTCAATTTATGTTTCATGATTCATGATTCAATTCATGATTCATGATTCAATTCATGATTCGATTCATTATTCATGATTCATGATTCATGATTCGATTCATGATTCATGATTCAATTCATGATTCATGATTCAATTTATGATTCATGATTCAATTCATGATTCATGATTCAATTCATGATTCATGATTCGATTCATGATTCTAGATTCAATTCATGATTCAAGATTCAATTCATGATTCATGATTCATGATTCATGATTCAATTCATGATTCATGATTCATAATTTATGATTTAATTCATGATTTATGATTCGATTCATGATTCATTATTCATGATTCAATTCATGATTTAAGATTCAATTCATGATTCATGATTCAATTAATGATTCAGGATTCAATTTATGTTTCATGATTCATGATTCAATTCATGATTCATGATTCAATTCATGATTCGATTCATTATTCATGATTCATGATTCATGATTCGATTCATGATTCATGATTCAATTCATGATTCATGATTCAATTTATGATTCATGATTCAATTCATGATTCATGATTCAATTCATGATTCATGATTCATGATTCGATTCATGATTCAAGATTCAATTCATGATTCATGATTCAACTCATGATTCATGATTCATAATTTATGATTTAATTCATGATTTATGATTCGATTCATGATTCATTATTCATGATTCAATTCATGATTTAAGATTCAATTCATGATTCATGATTAAATTCATGATTCATGATTCAATTCATGATTCTTGATTCATGATTCAATACATGATTCATGATTCATGATTCGATTAATAATTAATGATTCACGATTCATGATTAGATTTATGATTCATGATTCAATTCATGATTCATGATTCATGATTCAGTTTATGATTCAATTCAAGATTCATGATTCATGATTTAATTCATGATTCATTTCATGATTCATTTTATGATTCATTAATCATGATTCAATTCATGATTCAATTCATGATTCATGAGTCATTTCATGATTCATTTCATTATTCATTATTCATGATTCAATTCATGATTCAATTCATGATTCATGATTAAATTCATGATTCATGATTAAATTCATGATTCATGATTAAATTCATGATTCATGATTCAATTCATGATTCTTGATTCATGATTCAATACATGATTCATGATTCATGATTCGATTAATGATTAATGATTCATGATTCAATTCATGATTCACGATTCATGATTAGATTTATGATTTATGATTCAATTCATGATTCATGATTCATGATTCAGTTTATGATTCAATTCAAGATTCATGATTCATGATTCAATTCATGATTCATTTCATGATTCATTTTATGATTCATTATTCATGATTCAATTCATGATTAAATTCATGATTCATGATTCATGATTAAATTCATGATTCATTATTCAATTCATGATTCATGATTCAATTCATGATTCTTGATTCATGATTTATGATTTAATTCATGATTCATGATTCGATTCATGATTCATTATTCATGATTCAATTCATGATTCAAGATTCATTTCATGATTCATGATTCAATTAATGATTCATGATTCGATTCATGATTCGATTCATGATTCATTATTCAAATCATGATTCATGATTCAATTATTGATTCATGATTCATGATTCGATTCATGATTCATGATTCATGATTCAATTTATGATTCATGATTCATGATTCAACTCATGATTCATGTTTCGATTTATGATTCATGATTCAATTCATGATTCATGATTCATGATTCAATTCATGATTCAATTTATGATTCAATTCAAGATTCATGATTCATGATTCAATTCATGACTCATTACATGATTCATTTTATGATTCATGAATCATGATTCAATTCATGATTCAATTCATGATTCATGATTCATAATTTATGATTTAATTCATGATTTATGATTCGATTCATGATTCATTATTCATGATTCAATTCATGATTTAAGATTCAATTCATGATTCATGATTCATGATTCAATTAATTATTCAGGATTCAATTCATGTTTCATGATTCATGATTCAATTCATGATTCAATTCATGATTCGATTCATTATTCATGATTCATGATTCATGATTTGATTCATGATTCGATTCATAATTCATGATTCAATTCATGATTCATGATTCAATTCATGATTCATGATTCAATTCATGATTCATGATTCAATTCATGATTCATGATTCAATTCATGATTCATGATTCAATTCATGATTCATGATTCGTATCATGATTCATGATTCATGATTCGATTCATGATTCAAGATTCAATTCATGATTCATGATTCAATTCATGATTCATGATTCATAATTTATGATTTAATTCATGATTTATGATTCGATTCATGATTCATTATTCATGATTCAATTCATGATTTAAGATTCAATTCGTGATTCATGATTGATGATTCAATTAATGATTCAGGATTCAATTTATGTTTCATGATTCATGATTCAATTCATGATTCATGATTCATTATTCAATTCATGATTCTTGATTCATGATTCAATACATGATTCATGATTCATGATTCGATTAATGATTAATGATTCATGATTCAATTCATGATTCACGATTCATGATTAGATTTATGATTTATGATTCAATTCATGATTCATGATTCATGATTCAGTTTATGATTCAATTCAAGATTCATGATTCATGATTCAATTCATGATTCATTTCATGATTTATTTTATGATTCATTAATCATGATTCAATTCATGATTCAATTCATGATTCATGAGTCATTTCATGATTCATTTCATTATTCATTATTTATGATTCAATTCATGATTAAATTCATGATTCATGATTCATGATTAAATTCATGATTCATGATTGAATTCATGATTCATGATTCAATTCATGATTCTTGATTCATGATTCAATACATTATTCATGATTCAATAAATGATTAATGATTCATGATTCAATTCATGATTCACGATTCTTGATTAGATTCATGATTCATGATTCATTTCATGATTCATGATTTAATTCATTATTCATTTCATGATTCATGATTCAATTCATGATTCATGATTCATGATTCGATTCATGATTCATGATTCATGTTTCAATTCATTATTCAAGTCATGATTCATGATTCAATTCATGATTCATGATTAATGATTCGATTCATGATTCATGATTTTTGATTCGATTCATGATTCAAGATTCAATTCATGATTCATGATTTATGATTCATGATTCAATTCATGATTTGTGATTCGATTCATGATTCATGATTCAATTCATGATTCATGATTCATGATTTATGATTTAATTCATGATTCATGATTCGATTCATGATTCATGATTCAATTCATGATTTAAGATTTATTTCATGATTCATGATTCATGATTCAATTAATGATTCATGATTCATGATTCGATTCATGATTCTTGATTCGATTCATGATTCATGATTCAATTTATGATTCATGATTCATGATTCAACTCATGATTCATGTTTCGATTCATGATTCATGATTCAATTCATCATTCATGATTCATGATTCAATTCATGATTCAATTTATGATTCAATTCAAGATTCATGATTCATGATTCAATTCATGACTCATTTCATGATTCATTTTATGATTCATGAATCATGATTCAATTCATGATTCAATTCATGATTCATGATTCATAATTTATGATTTAATTCATGATTTATGATTCGATTCATGATTCATTATTCATGATTCAATTCATGATTTAAGATTCAATTCATGTTTCATGATTCATGATTCAATTCATGATTTGATTCATGATTCATGATTCAATTAATGATTCATGATTTGATTCATGATTCGATTCATGATTCATGATTCATGATTCGATTCAA
>NW_027447702.1:0-26319 GCF_038048845.1 Mixophyes fleayi | reverse complement strand
TCATCAATTCTTTTACATAATTCTTGTTTCTCATGACATTTCTAACATTGCCCACAATTATCAACTTTCTAAGTCTTTTTGAGCAGGAGAAATCGCAAAACATAGTCATTTCTTCTTTGCCGTCCAAAAACAACGCTTTTTTACACTCCTGTCTCCCTTTCTCTTGGAAACAATGACTTACATCAATTCTTTTACATAATTCTTGTTTCTCATGACATTTCTAACATTGCCCACAATTATCAACTTTCTAAGTCTTTTTGAGCAGGAGAAATCGCAAAACATAGTCATTTCTTCATTGCCGTCCAAAAACAACGCTTTTTTACACTCCTGTCTCCCTTTCTCTTGGAAACAATGACTTACATCAATTCTTTTACATAATTCTTGTTTCTCATGACATTTCTAACATTGCCCACAATTATCAACTTTCTAAGTCTTTCTGAGCAGGAGAAATCGCAAAACATAGTCATTTCTTCTTTGCCGTCCAAAAACAACGCTTTTTTACACTCCTGTCTCCCTTTCTCTTGGAAACAATGACTTACATCAATTCTTTTACATAATTCTTGTTTCTCATGACATTTCTAACATTGCCCACAATTATCAACTTTCTAAGTCTTTTTGAGCAGGAGAAATCGCAAAACATAGTCATTTCTTCATTGCCGTCCAAAAACAACGCTTTTTTACACTCCTGTCTCCCTTTCTCTTGGAAACAATGACTTACATCAATTCTTTTACATAATTCTTGTTTCTCATGACATTTCTAACATTGCCCACAATTATCAACTTTCTAAGTCTTTCTGAGCAAGAGAAATTGCAAAACAGTCATTTCTTCATTGGCGTCCAAAAACAACGCTTTTTTACACTCCTGTCTCCCTTTCTCTTGGAAACAATGACTTACATCAATTCTTTTACATAATTCTTGTTTCTCATGACATTTCTTACATTGCCCACAATTATCAACTTTCTAAGTCTTTCTGAGCAGGAGAAATCGCAAAACACAGTCATTTCTTCATTGCCGTCCAAAAACAATGCTTTTTTACACTCCGGTCTCCCTTTCTCTTGGAAACAATGACTTACATCAATTCTTTTACATAATTCTTGTTTCTCATGACATTTCTAACATTGCCCACAATTATCAACTTTCTAAGTCTTTCTGAGCAGGAGAAATCGCAAAACATAGTCATTTCTTCATTGGCGTCCAAAAACAACGCTTTTTTACACTCCTGTCTCCCTTTCTCTTGGAAACAATGACTTACATCAATTCTTTTACATAATTCTTGTTTCTCATGACATTTCTAACATTGCCCACAATTATCAACTTTCTAAGTCTTTCTGAGCAAGAGAAATCACAAAACAGTCATTTCTTCATTGCCGTCCAAAAACAATGCTTTTTTACACTCCGGTCTCTCTTTCTCTTGGAAACAATGACTTACATCAATTCTTTTACATAATTCTTGTTTCTCATGACATTTCTAACATTGCCCACAATTATCAACTTTCTAAGTCTTTCTGAGCAGGAGAAATCGCAAAACATAGTCATTTCTTCATTGCCGTCCAAAAACAACTCTTTTTTACACTCCTGTCTCCCTTTCTCTTGGAAACAATGACTTACATCAATTCTTTTACATAATTCTTGTTTCTCATGACATTTCTAACATTGCCCACAATTATCAACTTTCTAAGTCTTTCTGAGCAAGAGAAATCGCAAAACAGTCATTTCTTTATTGCCGTCCAAAAACAATGCTTTTTTACACTCCGGTCTCCCTTTCTCTTGGAAACAATGACTTACATCAATTCTTTTACATAATTCTTGTTTCTCATGACATTTCTAACATTGCCCACAATTATCAACTTTCTAAGTCTTTCTGAGCAGGAGAAATCGCAAAACATAGTCATTTCTTCATTGGCGTCCAAAAACAACGCTTTTTTACACTCCTGTCTCCCTTTCTCTTGGAAACAATGACTTACATCAATTCTTTTACATAATTCTTGTTTCTCATGACATTTCTAACATTGCCCACAATTATCAACTTTCTAAGTCTTTCTGAGCAAGAGAAATCGCAAAACAGTCATTTCTTCATTGGCGTCCAAAAACAACGCTTTTTTACACTCCTGTCTCCCTTTTTCTTGGAAACAATGACTTACATCAATTCTTTTACATAATTCTTGTTTCTCATGACATTTCTTACATTGCCCACAATTATCAACTTTCTAAGTCTTTCTGAGCAGGAGAAATCGCAAAACATAGTCATTTCTTCATTGCCGTCCAAAAACAACGCTTTTTTACACTCCTGTCTCCCTTTCTCTTGGAAACAATGACTTACATCAATTCTTTTACATAATTCTTGTTTCTCATGACATTTCTTACATTGCCCACAATTATCAACTTTCTAAGTCTTTCTGAGCAGGAGAAATCGCAAAACACAGTCATTTCTTCATTGCCGTCCAAAAACAATGCTTTTTTACACTCCGGTCTCCCTTTCTCTTGGAAACAATGACTTACATCAATTCTTTTACATAATTCTTGTTTCTCATGACATTTCTAACATTGCCCACAATTATCAACTTTCTAAGTCTTTCTGAGCAGGAGAAATCGCAAAACATAGTCATTTCTTCATTGGCGTCCAAAAACAACGCTTTTTTACACTCCTGTCTCCCTTTCTCTTGGAAACAATGACTTACATCAATTCTTTTACATAATTCTTGTTTCTCATGAAATTTCTAACATTGCCCACAATTATCAACTTTCTAAGTCTTTCTGAGCAAGAGAAATCGCAAAACAGTCATTTCTTCATTGCCGTCCAAAAACAACGCTTTTTTACACTCCGGTCTCCCTTTCTCTTGGAAACAATGACTTACATCAATTCTTTTACATAATTCTTGTTTCTCATGACATTTCTAACATTGCCCACAATTATCAACTTTCTAAGTCTTTCTGAGCAAGAGAAATCGCAAAACAGTCATTTCTTCATTGCCGTCCAAAAACAATGCTTTTTTACACTCCGGTCTCCCTTTCTCTTGGAAACAATGACTTACATCAATTCTTTTACATAATTCTTGTTTCTCATGACATTTCTAACATTGCCCACAATTATCAACTTTCTAAGTCTTTCTGAGCAGGAGAAATCGCAAAACATAGTCATTTCTTCATTGCCGTCCAAAAACAACTCTTTTTTACACTCCTGTCTCCCTTTCTCTTGGAAACAATGACTTACATCAATTCTTTTACATAATTCTTGTTTCTCATGACATTTCTAACATTGCCCACAATTATCAACTTTCTAAGTCTTTCTGAGCAAGAGAAATCGCAAAACAGTCATTTCTTCATTGCCGTCCAAAAACAATGCTTTTTTACACTCCGGTCTCCCTTTCTCTTGGAAACAATGACTTACATCAATTCTTTTACATAATTCTTGTTTCTCATGACATTTCTAACATTGCCCACAATTATCAACTTTCTAAGTCTTTCTGAGCAGGAGAAATCGCAAAACATAGTCATTTCTTCATTGGCGTCCAAAAACAACGCTTTTTTACACTCCTGTCTCCCTTTCTCTTGGAAACAATGACTTACATCAATTCTTTTACATAATTCTTGTTTCTCATGACATTTCTAACATTGCCCACAATTATCAACTTTCTAAGTCTTTCTGAGCAAGAGAAATCGCAAAACAGTCATTTCTTCATTGGCGTCCAAAAACAACGCTTTTTTACACTCCTGTCTCCCTTTCTCTTGGAAACAATGACTTACATCAATTCTTTTACATAATTCTTGTTTCTCATGACATTTCTTACATTGCCCACAATTATCAACTTTCTAAGTCTTTCTGAGCAGGAGAAATCGCAAAACATAGTCATTTCTTCATTGCCGTCCAAAAACAACGCTTTTTTACACTCCTGTCTCCCTTTCTCTTGGAAACAATGACTTACATCAATTCTTTTACATAATTCTTGTTTCTCATGACATTTCTAACATTGCCCACAATTATCAACTTTCTAAGTCTTTCTGAGCAGGAGAAATCGCAAAACATAGTCATTTCTTCATTGCCGTCCAAAAACAACTCTTTTTTACACTCCTGTCTCCCTTTATCTTGGAAACAATGACTTACATCAATTCTTTTACATAATTCTTGTTTCTCATGACATTTCTAACATTGCCCACAATTATCAACTTTCTAAGTCTTTCTGAGCAAGAGAAATCGCAAAACAGTCATTTCTTTATTGCCGTCCAAAAACAATGCTTTTTTACACTCCTGTCTCCCTTTCTCTTGGAAACAATGACTTACATCAATTCTTTTACATAATTCTTGTTTCTCATGACATTTCTAACATTGCCCACAATTATCAACTTTCTAAGTCTTTCTGAGCAGGAGAAATCGCAAAACATAGTCATTTCTTCATTGGCGTCCAAAAACAACGCTTTTTTACACTCCTGTCTCCCTTTCTCTTGGAAACAATGACTTACATCAATTCTTTTACATAATTCTTGTTTCTCATGACATTTCTAACATTGCCCACAATTATCAACTTTCTAAGTCTTTCTGAGCAAGAGAAATCGCAAAACAGTCATTTCTTCATTGGCGTCCAAAAACAACGCTTTTTTACACTCCTGTCTCCCTTTCTCTTGGAAACAATGACTTACATCAATTCTTTTACATAATTCTTGTTTCTCATGACATTTCTTACATTGCCCACAATTATCAACTTTCTAAGTCTTTCTGAGCAGGAGAAATCGCAAAACATAGTCATTTCTTCATTGCCGTCCAAAAACAACGCTTTTTTACACTCCTGTCTCCCTTTCTCTTGGAAACAATGACTTACATCAATTCTTTTACATAATTCTTGTTTCTCATGACATTTCTAACATTGCCCACAATTATCAACTTTCTAAGTCTCTCTGAGCAAGAGAAATCGCAAAACAGTCATTTCTTCATTGCCGTCCAAAAACAATGCTTTTTTACACTCCGGTCTCCCTTTCTCTTGGAAACAATGACTTACATCAATTCTTTTACATAATTCTTGTTTCTCATGACATTTCTAACATTGCCCACAATTATCAACTTTCTAAGTCTTTCTGAGTGGAGAAATCGAAAACATAGTCATTTCTTCATTGGCGTCCAAAAACAACGCTTTTTTACACTCCTGTCTCCCTTTCTCTTGGAAACAATGACTTACATCAATTCTTTTACATAATTCTTGTTTCTCATGACATTTCTAACATTGCCCACAATTATCAACTTTCTAAGTCTTTCTGAGCAAGAGAAATCGCAAAACAGTCATTTCTTCATTGCCGTCCAAAAACAATGCTTTTTTACACTCCGGTCTCCCTTTCTCTTGGAAACAATGACTTACATCAATTCTTTTACATAATTCTTGTTTCTCATGACATTTCTAACATTGCCCACAATTATCAACTTTCTAAGTCTTTCTGAGCAGGAGAAATCGCAAAACATAGTCATTTCTTCATTGGCGTCCAAAAACAACGCTTTTTTACACTCCTGTCTCCCTTTCTTTTGGAAACAATGACTTACATCAATTCTTTTACATAATTCTTGTTTCTCATGACATTTCTAACATTGCCCACAATTATCAACTTTCTAAGTCTTTCTGAGCAAGAGAAATCGCAAAACAGTCATTTCTTCATTGGCGTCCAAAAACAACGCTTTTTTACACTCCGGTCTCCCTTTCTCTTGGAAACAATGACTTACATCAATTCTTTTACATAATTCTTGTTTCTCATGACATTTCTAACATTGCCCACAATTATCAACTTTCTAAGTCTTTCTGAGCAGGAGAAATCGCAAAACATAGTCATTTCTTCATTGCCGTCCAAAAACAACGCTTTTTTACACTCCTGTCTCCCTTTCTCTTGGAAACAATGACTTACATCAATTCTTTTACATAATTCTTGTTTTCATGACATTTCTAACATTGCCCACAATTATCAACTTTCTAAGTCTTTCTGAGCAAGAGAAATCGCAAAACAGTCATTTCTTCATTGGCGACCAAAAACAACGCTTTTTTACACTCCGGTCTCCCTTTCTCTTGGAAACAATGACTTACATCAATTCTTTTACATAATTCTTGTTTCTCATGACATTTCTTACATTGCCCACAATTATCAACTTTCTAAGTCTTTCTGAGCAGGAGAAATCGCAAAACATAGTCATTTCTTCTTTGCCGTCCAAAAACAACGCTTTTTTACACTCCTGTCTCCCTTTCTCTTGGAAACAATGACTTACATCAATTCTTTTACATAATTCTTGTTTCTCATGACATTTCTAACATTGCCCACAATTATCAACTTTCTAAGTCTTTCTGAGCAGGAGAAATCGCAAAACATAGTCATTTCTTCATTGCCGTCCAAAAACAACGCTATTTTACACTCCTGTCTCCCTTTCTCTTGGAAACAATGACTTACATCAATTCTTTTACATAATTCTTGTTTCTCATGACATTTCTAACATTGCCCACAATTATCAACTTTCTAAGTCTTTCTGAGCAAGAGAAATCGCAAAACAGTCATTTCTTCATTGCCGTCCAAAAACAATGCTTTTTTACACTCCGGTCTCCCTTTCTCTTGGAAACAATGACTTACATCAATTATTTTACATAATTCTTGTTTCTCATGACATTTCTAACATTGCCCACAATTATCAACTTTCTAAGTCTTTCTGAGCAGGAGAAATCGCAAAACATAGTCATTTCTTCATTGGCGTCCAAAAACAACGCTTTTTTACACTCCTGTCTCCCTTTCTCTTGGAAACAATGACTTACATCAATTCTTTTACATAATTCTTGTTTCTCATGACATTTCTAACATTGCCCACAATTATCAACTTTCTAAGTCTTTCTGAGCAAGAGAAATCGCAAAACAGTCATTTCTTCATTGCCGTCCAAAAACAATGCTTTTTTACACTCCGGTCTCCCTTTCTCTTGGAAACAATGACTTACATCAATTCTTTTACATAATTCTTGTTTCTCATGACATTTCTAACATTGCCCACAATTATCAACTTTCTAAGTCTTTCTGAGCAGGAGAAATCGCAAAACATAGTCATTTCTTCATTGGCGTCCAAAAACAACGCTTTTTTACACTCCTGTCTCCCTTTCTTTTGGAAACAATGACTTACATCAATTCTTTTACATAATTCTTGTTTCTCATGACATTTCTAACATTGCCCACAATTATCAACTTTCTAAGTCTTTCTGAGCAAGAGAAATCGCAAAACAGTCATTTCTTCATTGCCGTCCAAAAACAACGCTTTTTTACACTCCGGTCTCCCTTTCTCTTGGAAACAATGACTTACATCAATTCTTTTACATAATTCTTGTTTCTCATGACATTTCTAACATTGCCCACAATTATCAACTTTCTAAGTCTTTCTGAGCAGGAGAAATCGCAAAACATAGTCATTTCTTCATTGCCGTCCAAAAACAACGCTTTTTTACACTCCTGTCTCCCTTTCTCTTGTAAACAATGACTTACATCAATTCTTTTACATAATTCTTGTTTTCATGACATTTCTAACATTGCCCACAATTATCAACTTTCTAAGTCTTTCTGAGCAAGAGAAATCGCAAAACAGTCATTTCTTCATTGGCGACCAAAAACAACGCTTTTTTACACTCCGGTCTCCCTTTCTCTTGGAAACAATGACTTACATCAATTCTTTTACATAATTCTCGTTTCTCGTGACATTTCTAACATTGCCCACAATTATCAACTTTCTAAGTCTTTCTGAGCAAGAGAAATCGCAAAACAGTCATTTCTTCAATGCCGTCCAAAAACAATGCTTTTTTACACTCCGGTCTCCATTTCTCTTGGAAACAATGACTTACATCAATTCTTTTACATAATTCTTGTTTCTCATGACATTTCTAACATTGCCCACAATTATCAACTTTCTAAGTCTTTCTGAGCAAGAGAAATCGCAAAACAGTCATTTCTTCATTGGCGTCCAAAAACAACGCTTTTTTACACTCCGGTCTCCCTTTCTCTTGGAAACAATGACTTACATCAATTCTTTTACATAATTCTTGTTTCTCATGACATTTCTAACATTGCCCACAATTATCAACTTTCTAAGTCTTTCTGAGCAAGAGAAATCGCAAAACAGTCATTTCTTCATTGCCGTCCAAAAACAACGCTTTTTTACACTCCGGTCTCCCTTTCTCTTGGAAACAATGACTTACATCAATTCTTTTACATAATTCTTGTTTCTCGTGACATTTCTAACATTGCCCACAATTATCAACTTTCTAAGTCTTTCTGAGCAAGAGAAATCGCAAAACAGTCATTTCTTCATTGCCGTCCAAAAACAACGCTTTTTTACACTCCGGTCTCCCTTTCTCTTGGAAACAATGACTTACATCAATTCTTTTACATAATTCTTGTTTCTCATGACATTTCTAACATTGCCCACAATTATCAACTTTCTAAGTCTTTCTGAGCAAGAGAAATCGCAAAACAGTCATTTCTTCATTGCCGTCCAAAAACAACGCTTTTTTACACTCCGGTCTCCATTTCTCTTGGAAACAATGACTTACATTTATTCTTTTACATAATTCTTGTTTCTCATGACATTTCTAACATTGCCCACAATTATCAACTTTCTAAGTCTTTCTGAGCAAGAGAAATCGCAAAACAGTCATTTCTTCATTGCCGTCCAAAAACAATGCTTTTTTACACTCCGGTCTCCCTTTCTCTTGGAAACAATGACTTACATCAATTCTTTTACATAATTCTTGTTTCTCATGACATTTCTAACATTGCCCACAATTATCAACTTTCTAAGTCTTTCTGAGCAGGAGAAATCGCAAAACATAGTCATTTCTTCTTTGCCGTCCAAAAACAACGCTTTTTTACACTCCTGTCTCCCTTTCTCTTGGAAACAATGACTTACATCAATTCTTTTACATAATTCTTGTTTCTCATGACATTTCTAACATTGCCCACAATTATCAACTTTCTAAGTCTTTTTGAGCAGGAGAAATCGCAAAACATAGTCATTTCTTCATTGCCGTCCAAAAACAACGCTTTTTTACACTCCTGTCTCCCTTTCTCTTGGAAACAATGACTTACATCAATTCTTTTACATAATTCTTGTTTCTCATGACATTTCTAACATTGCCCACAATTATCAACTTTCTAAGTCTTTCTGAGCAAGAGAAATCGCAAAACAGTCATTTCTTCATTGCCGTCCAAAAACAATGCTTTTTTACACTCCGGTCTCCCTTTCTCTTGGAAACAATGACTTACATCAATTCTTTTACATAATTCTTGTTTCTCATGACATTTCTAACATTGCCCACAATTATCAACTTTCTAAGTCTTTCTGAGCAGGAGAAATCGCAAAACATAGTCATTTCTTCATTGGCGTCCAAAAACAACGCTTTTTTACACTCCTGTCTCCCTTTCTTTTGGAAACAATGACTTACATCAATTCTTTTACATAATTCTTGTTTCTCATGACATTTCTAACATTGCCCACAATTATCAACTTTCTAAGTCTTTCTGAGCAAGAGAAATCGCAAAACAGTCATTTCTTCATTGCCGTCCAAAAACAACGCTTTTTTACACTCCGGTCTCCCTTTCTCTTGGAAACAATGACTTACATCAATTCTTTTACATAATTCTTGTTTCTCGTGACATTTCTAACATTGCCCACAATTATCAACTTTCTAAGTCTTTCTGAGCAAAAGAAATCGCAAAACAGTCATTTCTTCATTGCCGTCCAAAAACAACGCTTTTTTACACTCCTGTCTCCCTTTCTCTTGGAAACAATGACTTACATCAATTCTTTTACATAATTCTTGTTTCTCATGACATTTCTATCATTGCCCACAATTATCAACTTTCTAAGTTTTTCTGAGCAAGAGAAATCGCAAAACAGTCATTTCTTCAATGCCGTCCAAAAACAATGCTTTTTTACACTCCGGTCTCCATTTCTCTTGGAAACAATGACTTACATCAATTCTTTTACATAATTCTTGTTTCTCATGACATTTCTAACATTGCCCACAATTATCAACTTTCTAAGTCTTTCTGAGCAAGAGAAATCGCAAAACAGTCATTTCTTCATTGGCGTCCAAAAACAACGCTTTTTTACACTCCGGTCTCCCTTTCTCTTGGAAACAATGACTTACATCAATTCTTTTACATAATTCTTGTTTCTCATGACATTTCTAACATTGCCCACAATTATCAACTTTCTAAGTCTTTCTGAGCAAGAGAAATCGCAAAACAGTCATTTCTTCATTGCCGTCCAAAAACAACGCTTTTTTACACTCCGGTCTCCCTTTCTCTTGGAAACAATGACTTACATCAATTCTTTTACATAATTCTTGTTTCTCGTGACATTTCTAACATTGCCCACAATTATCAACTTTCTAAGTCTTTCTGAGCAAGAGAAATCGCAAAACAGTCATTTCTTCATTGCCGTCCAAAAACAACGCTTTTTTACACTCCGGTCTCCCTTTCTCTTGGAAACAATGACTTACATCAATTCTTTTACATAATTCTTGTTTCTCATGACATTTCTAACATTGCCCACAATTATCAACTTTCTAAGTCTTTCTGAGCAAGAGAAATCGCAAAACAGTCATTTCTTCATTGCCGTCCAAAAACAACGCTTTTTTACACTCCGGTCTCCATTTCTCTTGGAAACAATGACTTACATCAATTCTTTTACATAATTCTTGTTTCTCATGGCATTTCTAACATTGCCCACAATTATCAACTTTCTAAGTCTTTCTGAGCAAGAGAAATCGCAAAACAGTCATTTCTTCATTGCCGTCCAAAAACAATGCTTTTTTACACTCCGGTCTCCCTTTCTCTTGGAAACAATGACTTACATCAATTCTTTTACATAATTCTTGTTTCTCATGACATTTCTAACATTGCCCACAATTATCAACTTTCTAAGTCTTTTTGAGCAGGAGAAATCGCAAAACATAGTCATTTCTTCTTTGCCGTCCAAAAACAACGCTTTTTTACACTCCTGTCTCCCTTTCTCTTGGAAACAATGACTTACATCAATTCTTTTACATAATTCTTGTTTCTCATGACATTTCTAACATTGCCCACAATTATCAACTTTCTAAGTCTTTTTGAGCAGGAGAAATCGCAAAACATAGTCATTTCTTCATTGCCGTCCAAAAACAACGCTTTTTTACACTCCTGTCTCCCTTTCTCTTGGAAACAATGACTTACATCAATTCTTTTACATAATTCTTGTTTCTCATGACATTTCTAACATTGCCCACAATTATCAACTTTCTAAGTCTTTCTGAGCAAGAGAAATCGCAAAACAGTCATTTCTTCATTGGCGTCCAAAAACAACGCTTTTTTACACTCCTGTCTCCCTTTCTCTTGGAAACAATGACTTACATCAATTCTTTTACATAATTCTTGTTTCTCATGACATTTCTTACATTGCCCACAATTATCAACTTTCTAAGTCTTTCTGAGCAGGAGAAATCGCAAAACATAGTCATTTCTTCATTGCCGTCCAAAAACAACTCTTTTTTACACTCCTGTCTCCCTTTCTCTTGGAAACAATGACTTACATCAATTCTTTTACATAATTCTTGTTTCTCATGACATTTCTAACATTGCCCACAATTATCAACTTTCTAAATCTTTCTGAGCAGGAGAAATCGCAAAACACAGTCATTTCTTCATTGCCGTCCAAAAACAATGCTTTTTTACACTCCGGTCTCCCTTTCTCTTGGAAACAATGACTTACATCAATTCTTTTACATAATTCTTGTTTCTCATGACATTTCTAACATTGCCCACAATTATCAACTTTCTAAGTCTTTCTGAGCAGGAGAAATCGCAAAACATAGTCATTTCTTCATTGGAGTCCAAAAACAACGCTTTTTTACACTCCTGTCTCCCTTTCTCTTGGAAACAATGACTTACATCAATTCTTTTACATAATTCTTGTTTCTCATGAAATTTCTAACATTGCCCACAATTATCAACTTTCTAAGTCTTTCTGAGCAAGAGAAATCGCAAAACAGTCATTTCTTCATTGCCGTCCAAAAACAACGCTTTTTTACACTCCGGTCTCCCTTTCTCTTGGAAACAATGACTTACATCAATTCTTTTACATAATTCTTGTTTCTCATGACATTTCTAACATTGCCCACAATTATCAACTTTCTAAGTCTTTCTGAGCAAGAGAAATCGCAAAACAGTCATTTCTTCATTGCCGTCCAAATACAATGCTTTTTTACACTCCGGTCTCCCTTTCTCTTGGAAACAATGACTTACATCAATTCTTTTACATAATTCTTGTTTCTCATGACATTTCTAACATTGCCCACAATTATCAACTTTCTAAGTCTTTCTGAGCAGGAGAAATCGCAAAACATAGTCATTTCTTCATTGGCGTCCAAAAACAACGCTTTTTTACACTCCTGTCTCCCTTTCTCTTGGAAACAATGACTTACATCAATTCTTTTACATAATTCTTGTTTCTCATGACATTTCTAACATTGCCCACAATTATCAACTTTCTAAGTCTTTCTGAGCAAGAGAAATCGCAAAACAGTCATTTCTTCATTGCCGTCCAAAAACAATGCTTTTTTACACTCCGGTCTCTCTTTCTCTTGGAAACAATGACTTACATCAATTCTTTTACATAATTCTTGTTTCTCATGACATTTCTAACATTGCCCACAATTATCAACTTTCTAAGTCTTTCTGAGCAGGAGAAATCGCAAAACATAGTCATTTCTTCATTGCCGTCCAAAAACAACTCTTTTTTACACTCCTGTCTCCCTTTCTCTTGGAAACAATGACTTACATCAATTCTTTTACATAATTCTTGTTTCTCATGACATTTCTAACATTGCCCACAATTATCAACTTTCTAAGTCTCTCTGAGCAAGAGAAATCGCAAAACAGTCATTTCTTTATTGCCGTCCAAAAACAATGCTTTTTTACACTCCGGTCTCCCTTTCTCTTGGAAACAATGACTTACATCAATTCTTTTACATAATTCTTGTTTCTCATGACATTTCTAACATTGCCCACAATTATCAACTTTCTAAGTCTTTCTGAGCAGGAGAAATCGCAAAACATAGTCATTTCTTCATTGGCGTCCAAAAACAACGCTTTTTTACACTCCTGTCTCCCTTTCTCTTGGAAACAATGACTTACATCAATTCTTTTACATAATTCTTGTTTCTCATGACATTTCTAACATTGCCCACAATTATCAACTTTCTAAGTCTTTCTGAGCAAGAGAAATCGCAAAACAGTCATTTCTTCATTGCCGTCCAAAAACAATGCTTTTTTACACTCCGGTCTCCCTTTCTCTTGGAAACAATGACTTACATCAATTCTTTTACATAATTCTTGTTTCTCATGACATTTCTAACATTGCCCACAATTATCAACTTTCTAAGTCTTTCTGAGCAGGAGAAATCGCAAAACATAGTCATTTCTTCATTGGCGTCCAAAAACAACGCTTTTTTACACTCCTGTCTCCCTTTCTTTTGGAAACAATGACTTACATCAATTCTTTTACATAATTCTTGTTTCTCATGACATTTCTAACATTGCCCACAATTATCAACTTTCTAAGTCTTTCTGAGCAAGAGAAATCGCAAAACAGTCATTTCTTCATTGCCGTCCAAAAACAACGCTTTTTTACACTCCGGTCTCCCTTTCTCTTGGAAACAATGACTTACATCAATTCTTTTACATAATTCTTGTTTCTCATGACATTTCTAACATTGCCCACAATTATCAACTTTCTAAGTCTTTCTGAGCAGGAGAAATCGCAAAACATAGTCATTTCTTCATTGCCGTCCAAAAACAACGCTTTTTTACACTCCTGTCTCCCTTTCTCTTGGAAACAATGACTTACATCAATTCTTTTACATAATTCTTGTTTTCATGACATTTCTAACATTGCCCACAATTATCAACTTTCTAAGTCTTTCTGAGCAAGAGAAATCGCAAAACAGTCATTTCTTCATTGGCGACCAAAAACAACGCTTTTTTACACTCCGGTCTCCCTTTCTCTTGGAAACAATGACTTACATCAATTCTTTTACATAATTCTCGTTTCTCGTGACATTTCTAACATTGCCCACAATTATCAACTTTCTAAGTCTTTCTGAGCAAGAGAAATCGCAAAACAGTCATTTCTTCAATGCCGTCCAAAAACAATGCTTTTTTACACTCCGGTCTCCATTTCTCTTGGAAACAATGACTTACATCAATTCTTTTACATAATTCTTGTTTCTCATGACATTTCTAACATTGCCCACAATTATCAACTTTCTAAGTCTTTCTGAGCAAGAGAAATCGCAAAACAGTCATTTCTTCATTGGCGTCCAAAAACAACGCTTTTTTACACTCCGGTCTCCCTTTCTCTTGGAAACAATGACTTACATCAATTCTTTTACATAATTCTTGTTTCTCATGACATTTCTAACATTGCCCACAATTATCAACTTTCTAAGTCTTTCTGAGCAAGAGAAATCGCAAAACAGTCATTTCTTCATTGCCGTCCAAAAACAACGCTTTTTTACACTCCGGTCTCCCTTTCTCTTGGAAACAATGACTTACATCAATTCTTTTACATAATTCTTGTTTCTCGTGACATTTCTAACATTGCCCACAATTATCAACTTTCTAAGTCTTTCTGAGCAAGAGAAATCGCAAAACAGTCATTTCTTCATTGCCGTCCAAAAACAACGCTTTTTTACACTCCGGTCTCCCTTTCTCTTGGAAACAATGACTTACATCAATTCTTTTACATAATTCTTGTTTCTCATGACATTTCTAACATTGCCCACAATTATCAACTTTCTAAGTCTTTCTGAGCAAGAGAAATCGCAAAACAGTCATTTCTTCATTGCCGTCCAAAAACAACGCTTTTTTACACTCCGGTCTCCATTTCTCTTGGAAACAATGACTTACATTTATTCTTTTACATAATTCTTGTTTCTCATGACATTTCTAACATTGCCCACAATTATCAACTTTCTAAGTCTTTCTGAGCAAGAGAAATCGCAAAACAGTCATTTCTTCATTGCCGTCCAAAAACAATGCTTTTTTACACTCCGGTCTCCCTTTCTCTTGGAAACAATGACTTACATCAATTCTTTTACATAATTCTTGTTTCTCATGACATTTCTAACATTGCCCACAATTATCAACTTTCTAAGTCTTTCTGAGCAGGAGAAATCGCAAAACATAGTCATTTCTTCTTTGCCGTCCAAAAACAACGCTTTTTTACACTCCTGTCTCCCTTTCTCTTGGAAACAATGACTTACATCAATTCTTTTACATAATTCTTGTTTCTCATGACATTTCTAACATTGCCCACAATTATCAACTTTCTAAGTCTTTTTGAGCAGGAGAAATCGCAAAACATAGTCATTTCTTCATTGCCGTCCAAAAACAACGCTTTTTTACACTCCTGTCTCCCTTTCTCTTGGAAACAATGACTTACATCAATTCTTTTACATAATTCTTGTTTCTCATGACATTTCTAACATTGCCCACAATTATCAACTTTCTAAGTCTTTCTGAGCAAGAGAAATCGCAAAACAGTCATTTCTTCATTGCCGTCCAAAAACAATGCTTTTTTACACTCCGGTCTCCCTTTCTCTTGGAAACAATGACTTACATCAATTCTTTTACATAATTCTTGTTTCTCATGACATTTCTAACATTGCCCACAATTATCAACTTTCTAAGTCTTTCTGAGCAGGAGAAATCGCAAAACATAGTCATTTCTTCATTGGCGTCCAAAAACAACGCTTTTTTACACTCCGGTCTCCCTTTCTCTTGGAAACAATGACTTACATCAATTCTTTTACATAATTCTTGTTTCTCGTGACATTTCTAACATTGCCCACAATTATCAACTTTCTAAGTCTTTCTGAGCAAGAGAAATCGCAAAACAGTCATTTCTTCATTGCCGTCCAAAAACAACGCTTTTTTACACTCCTGTCTCCCTTTCTCTTGGAAACAATGACTTACATCAATTCTTTTACATAATTCTTGTTTCTCATGACATTTCTATCATTGCCCACAATTATCAACTTTCTAAGTTTTTCTGAGCAAGAGAAATCGCAAAACAGTCATTTCTTCAATGCCGTCCAAAAACAATGCTTTTTTACACTCCGGTCTCCATTTCTCTTGGAAACAATGACTTACATCAATTCTTTTACATAATTCTTGTTTCTCATGACATTTCTAACATTGCCCACAATTATCAACTTTCTAAGTCTTTCTGAGCAAGAGAAATCGCAAAACAGTCATTTCTTCATTGGCGTCCAAAAACAACGCTTTTTTACACTCCGGTCTCCCTTTCTCTTGGAAACAATGACTTACATCAATTCTTTTACATAATTCTTGTTTCTCATGACATTTCTAACATTGCCCACAATTATCAACTTTCTAAGTCTTTCTGAGCAAGAGAAATCGCAAAACAGTCATTTCTTCATTGGCGTCCAAAAACAACGCTTTTTTACACTCCGGTCTCCCTTTCTCTTGGAAACAATGACTTACATCAATTCTTTTACATAATTCTTGTTTCTCATGACATTTCTAACATTGCCCACAATTATCAACTTTCTAAGTCTTTCTGAGCAAGAGAAATCGCAAAACAGTCATTTCTTCATTGCCGTCCAAAAACAACGCTTTTTTACACTCCGGTCTCCCTTTCTCTTGGAAACAATGACTTACATCAATTCTTTTACATAATTCTTGTTTCTCGTGACATTTCTAACATTGCCCACAATTATCAACTTTCTAAGTCTTTCTGAGCAAGAGAAATCGCAAAACAGTCATTTCTTCATTGCCGTCCAAAAACAACGCTTTTTTACACTCCGGTCTCCCTTTCTCTTGGAAACAATGACTTACATCAATTCTTTTACATAATTCTTGTTTCTCATGACATTTCTAACATTGCCCACAATTATCAACTTTCTAAGTCTTTCTGAGCAAGAGAAATCGCAAAACAGTCATTTCTTCATTGCCGTCCAAAAACAACGCTTTTTTACACTCCGGTCTCCATTTCTCTTGGAAACAATGACTTACATTTATTCTTTTACATAATTCTTGTTTCTCATGACATTTCTAACATTGCCCACAATTATCAACTTTCTAAGTCTTTCTGAGCAAGAGAAATCGCAAAACAGTCATTTCTTCATTGCCGTCCAAAAACAATGCTTTTTTACACTCCGGTCTCCCTTTCTCTTGGAAACAATGACTTACATCAATTCTTTTACATAATTCTTGTTTCTCATGACATTTCTAACATTGCCCACAATTATCAACTTTCTAAGTCTTTCTGAGCAGGAGAAATCGCAAAACATAGTCATTTCTTCTTTGCCGTCCAAAAACAACGCTTTTTTACACTCCTGTCTCCCTTTCTCTTGGAAACAATGACTTACATCAATTCTTTTACATAATTCTTGTTTCTCATGACATTTCTAACATTGCCCACAATTATCAACTTTCTAAGTCTTTTTGAGCAGGAGAAATCGCAAAACATAGTCATTTCTTCATTGCCGTCCAAAAACAACGCTTTTTTACACTCCTGTCTCCCTTTCTCTTGGAAACAATGACTTACATCAATTCTTTTACATAATTCTTGTTTCTCATGACATTTCTAACATTGCCCACAATTATCAACTTTCTAAGTCTTTCTGAGCAAGAGAAATCGCAAAACAGTCATTTCTTCATTGCCGTCCAAAAACAATGCTTTTTTACACTCCGGTCTCCCTTTCTCTTGGAAACAATGACTTACATCAATTCTTTTACATAATTCTTGTTTCTCATGACATTTCTAACATTGCCCACAATTATCAACTTTCTAAGTCTTTCTGAGCAGGAGAAATCGCAAAACATAGTCATTTCTTCATTGGCGTCCAAAAACAACGCTTTTTTACACTCCGGTCTCCCTTTCTCTTGGAAACAATGACTTACATCAATTCTTTTACATAATTCTTGTTTCTCGTGACATTTCTAACATTGCCCACAATTATCAACTTTCTAAGTCTTTCTGAGCAAGAGAAATCGCAAAACAGTCATTTCTTCATTGCCGTCCAAAAACAACGCTTTTTTACACTCCTGTCTCCCTTTCTCTTGGAAACAATGACTTACATCAATTCTTTTACATAATTCTTGTTTCTCATGACATTTCTATCATTGCCCACAATTATCAACTTTCTAAGTTTTTCTGAGCAAGAGAAATCGCAAAACAGTCATTTCTTCAATGCCGTCCAAAAACAATGCTTTTTTACACTCCGGTCTCCATTTCTCTTGGAAACAATGACTTACATCAATTCTTTTACATAATTCTTGTTTCTCATGACATTTCTAACATTGCCCACAATTATCAACTTTCTAAGTCTTTCTGAGCAAGAGAAATCGCAAAACAGTCATTTCTTCATTGGCGTCCAAAAACAACGCTTTTTTACACTCCGGTCTCCCTTTCTCTTGGAAACAATGACTTACATCAATTCTTTTACATAATTCTTGTTTCTCATGACATTTCTAACATTGCCCACAATTATCAACTTTCTAAGTCTTTCTGAGCAAGAGAAATCGCAAAACAGTCATTTCTTCATTGCCGTCCAAAAACAACGCTTTTTTACACTCCGGTCTCCCTTTCTCTTGGAAACAATGACTTACATCAATTCTTTTACATAATTCTTGTTTCTCGTGACATTTCTAACATTGCCCACAATTATCAACTTTCTAAGTCTTTCTGAGCAAGAGAAATCGCAAAACAGTCATTTCTTCATTGCCGTCCAAAAACAACGCTTTTTTACACTCCGGTCTCCCTTTCTCTTGGAAACAATGACTTACATCAATTCTTTTACATAATTCTTGTTTCTCATGGCATTTCTAACATTGCCCACAATTATCAACTTTCTAAGTCTTTCTGAGCAAGAGAAATCGCAAAACAGTCATTTCTTCATTGCCGTCCAAAAACAATGCTTTTTTACACTCCGGTCTCCCTTTCTCTTGGAAACAATGACTTACATCAATTCTTTTACATAATTCTTGTTTCTCATGACATTTCTAACATTGCCCACAATTATCAACTTTCTAAGTCTTTTTGAGCAGGAGAAATCGCAAAACATAGTCATTTCTTCTTTGCCGTCCAAAAACAACGCTTTTTTACACTCCTGTCTCCCTTTCTCTTGGAAACAATGACTTACATCAATTCTTTTACATAATTCTTGTTTCTCATGACATTTCTAACATTGCCCACAATTATCAACTTTCTAAGTCTTTTTGAGCAGGAGAAATCGCAAAACATAGTCATTTCTTCATTGCCGTCCAAAAACAACGCTTTTTTACACTCCTGTCTCCCTTTCTCTTGGAAACAATGACTTACATCAATTCTTTTACATAATTCTTGTTTCTCATGACATTTCTAACATTGCCCACAATTATCAACTTTCTAAGTCTTTCTGAGCAAGAGAAATCGCAAAACAGTCATTTCTTCATTGGCGTCCAAAAACAACGCTTTTTTACACTCCTGTCTCCCTTTCTCTTGGAAACAATGACTTACATCAATTCTTTTACATAATTCTTGTTTCTCATGACATTTCTTACATTGCCCACAATTATCAACTTTCTAAGTCTTTCTGAGCAGGAGAAATCGCAAAACATAGTCATTTCTTCATTGCCGTCCAAAAACAACTCTTTTTTACACTCCTGTCTCCCTTTCTCTTGGAAACAATGACTTACATCAATTCTTTTACATAATTCTTGTTTCTCATGACATTTCTAACATTGCCCACAATTATCAACTTTCTAAATCTTTCTGAGCAGGAGAAATCGCAAAACACAGTCATTTCTTCATTGCCGTCCAAAAACAATGCTTTTTTACACTCCGGTCTCCCTTTCTCTTGGAAACAATGACTTACATCAATTCTTTTACATAATTCTTGTTTCTCATGACATTTCTAACATTGCCCACAATTATCAACTTTCTAAGTCTTTCTGAGCAGGAGAAATCGCAAAACATAGTCATTTCTTCATTGGAGTCCAAAAACAACGCTTTTTTACACTCCTGTCTCCCTTTCTCTTGGAAACAATGACTTACATCAATTCTTTTACATAATTCTTGTTTCTCATGAAATTTCTAACATTGCCCACAATTATCAACTTTCTAAGTCTTTCTGAGCAAGAGAAATCGCAAAACAGTCATTTCTTCATTGCCGTCCAAAAACAACGCTTTTTTACACTCCGGTCTCCCTTTCTCTTGGAAACAATGACTTACATCAATTCTTTTACATAATTCTTGTTTCTCATGACATTTCTAACATTGCCCACAATTATCAACTTTCTAAGTCTTTCTGAGCAAGAGAAATCGCAAAACAGTCATTTCTTCATTGCCGTCCAAAAACAATGCTTTTTTACACTCCGGTCTCCCTTTCTCTTGGAAACAATGACTTACATCAATTCTTTTACATAATTCTTGTTTCTCATGACATTTCTAACATTGCCCACAATTATCAACTTTCTAAGTCTTTCTGAGCAGGAGAAATCGCAAAACATAGTCATTTCTTCATTGGCGTCCAAAAACAACGCTTTTTTACACTCCTGTCTCCCTTTCTCTTGGAAACAATGACTTACATCAATTCTTTTACATAATTCTTGTTTCTCATGACATTTCTAACATTGCCCACAATTATCAACTTTCTAAGTCTTTCTGAGCAAGAGAAATCGCAAAACAGTCATTTCTTCATTGCCGTCCAAAAACAATGCTTTTTTACACTCCGGTCTCTCTTTCTCTTGGAAACAATGACTTACATCAATTCTTTTACATAATTCTTGTTTCTCATGACATTTCTAACATTGCCCACAATTATCAACTTTCTAAGTCTTTCTGAGCAGGAGAAATCGCAAAACATAGTCATTTCTTCATTGCCGTCCAAAAACAACTCTTTTTTACACTCCTGTCTCCCTTTCTCTTGGAAACAATGACTTACATCAATTCTTTTACATAATTCTTGTTTCTCATGACATTTCTAACATTGCCCACAATTATCAACTTTCTAAGTCTCTCTGAGCAAGAGAAATCGCAAAACAGTCATTTCTTTATTGCCGTCCAAAAACAATGCTTTTTTACACTCCGGTCTCCCTTTCTCTTGGAAACAATGACTTACATCAATTCTTTTACATAATTCTTGTTTCTCATGACATTTCTAACATTGCCCACAATTATCAACTTTCTAAGTCTTTCTGAGCAGGAGAAATCGCAAAACATAGTCATTTCTTCATTGCCGTCCAAAAACAACGCTTTTTTACACTCCTGTCTCCCTTTCTCTTGGAAACAATGACTTACATCAATTCTTTTACATAATTCTTGTTTCTCATGACATTTCTAACATTGCCCACAATTATCAACTTTCTAAGTCTTTCTGAGCAAGAGAAATCGCAAAACATAGTCATTTCTTCATTGCCGTCCAAAAACAACGCTTTTTTACACTCCTGTCTCCCTTTCTCTTGGAAACAATGACTTACATCAATTCTTTTACATAATTCTTGTTTCTCATGACATTTCTAACATTGCCCACAATTATCAACTTTCTAAGTCTTTCTGAGCAAGAGAAATCGCAAAACAGTCATTTCTTCATTGCCGTCCAAAAACAATGCTTTTTTACACTCCGGTCTCCCTTTCTCTTGGAAACAATGACTTACATCAATTCTTTTACATAATTCTTGTTTCTCATGACATTTCTAACATTGCCCACAATTATCAACTTTCTAAGTCTTTCTGAGCAGGAGAAATCGCAAAACATAGTCATTTCTTCATTGGCGTCCAAAAACAACGCTTTTTTACACTCCTGTCTCCCTTTCTCTTGGAAACAATGACTTACATCAATTCTTTTACATAATTCTTGTTTCTCATGACATTTCTAACATTGCCCACAATTATCAACTTTCTAAGTCTTTCTGAGCAAGAGAAATCGCAAAACAGTCATTTCTTCATTGCCGTCCAAAAACAATGCTTTTTTACACTCCGGTCTCCCTTTCTCTTGGAAACAATGACTTACATCAATTCTTTTACATAATTCTTGTTTCTCATGACATTTCTAACATTGCCCACAATTATCAACTTTCTAAGTCTTTCTGAGCAGGAGAAATCGCAAAACATAGTCATTTCTTCATTGGCGTCCAAAAACAACGCTTTTTTACACTCCTGTCTCCCTTTCTTTTGGAAACAATGACTTACATCAATTCTTTTACATAATTCTTGTTTCTCATGACATTTCTAACATTGCCCACAATTATCAACTTTCTAAGTCTTTCTGAGCAAGAGAAATCGCAAAACAGTCATTTCTTCATTGGCGTCCAAAAACAACGCTTTTTTACACTCCGGTCTCCCTTTCTCTTGGAAACAATGACTTACATCAATTCTTTTACATAATTCTTGTTTCTCATGACATTTCTAACATTGCCCACAATTATCAACTTTCTAAGTCTTTCTGAGCAGGAGAAATCGCAAAACATAGTCATTTCTTCATTGCCGTCCAAAAACAATGCTTTTTTACACTCCGGTCTCCCTTTCTCTTGGAAACAATGACTTACATCAATTCTTTTACATAATTCTTGTTTCTCATGACATTTCTAACATTGCCCACAATTATCAACTTTCTAAGTCTTTCTGAGCAGGAGAAATCGCAAAACATAGTCATTTCTTCATTGCCGTCCAAAAACAAAACTTTTTTACACTCCTGTCTCCCTTTCTCTTGGAAACAATGACTTACATCAATTCTTTTACATAATTCTTGTTTCTCATGACATTTCTAACATTGCCCACAATTATCAACTTTCTAAGTCTTTCTGAGCAGGAGAAATCGCAAAACATAGTCATTTCTTCATTGCGGTCCAAAAACAACTCTTTTTTACACTCCTGTCTCCCTTTCTCTTGGAAACAATGACTTACATCAATTCTTTTACATAATTCTTGTTTCTCATGACATTTCTAACATTGCCCACAATTATCAACTTTCTAAGTCTTTCTGAGCAGGAGAAATCGCAAAACATAGTCATTTCTTCATTGCCGTCCAAAAACAACGCTTTTTTACACTCCTGTCTCCCTTTCTCTTGGAAACAATGACTTACATCAATTCTTTTACATAATTCTTGTTTCTCATGACATTTCTAACATTGCCCACAATTATCAACTTTCTAAGTCTTTCTGAGCAAGAGAAATCGCAAAACAGTCATTTCTTCATTGGCGTCCAAAAACAACGCTTTTTTACACTCCTGTCTCCCTTTCTCTTGGAAACAATGACTTACATCAATTCTTTTACATAATTCTTGTTTCTCATGACATTTCTTACATTGCCCACAATTATCAACTTTCTAAGTCTTTCTGAGCAGGAGAAATCGCAAAACATAGTCATTTCTTCATTGCCGTCCAAAAACAACGCTTTTTTACACTCCTGTCTCCCTTTCTCTTGGAAAACAATGACTTACATCAATTCTTTTACATAATTCTTGTTTCTCATGACATTTCTAACATTGCCCACAATTATCAACTTTCTAAGTCTTTCTGAGCAAGAGAAATCGCAAAACAGTCATTTCTTCATTGCCGTCCAAAAACAATGCTTTTTTAAACTCCGGTCTCCCTTTCTCTTGGAAACAATGACTTACATCAATTCTTTTACATAATTCTTGTTTCTCATGACATTTCTAACATTGCCCACAATTATCAACTTTCTAAGTCTTTCTGAGCAGGAGAAATCGCAAAACATAGTCATTTCTTCATTGGCGTCCAAAAACAACGCTTTTTTACACTCCTGTCTCCCTTTCTCTTGGAAACAATGACTTACATCAATTCTTTTACATAATTCTTGTTTCTCATGACATTTCTAACATTGCCCACAATTATCAACTTTCTAAGTCTTTCTGAGCAAGAGAAATCGCAAAACAGTCATTTCTTCATTGCCGTCCAAAAACAATGCTTTTTTACACTCCGGTCTCCCTTTCTCTTGGAAACAATGACTTACATCAATTCTTTTACATAATTCTTGTTTCTCATGACATTTCTAACATTGCCCACAATTATCAACTTTCTAAGTCTTTCTGAGCAGGAGAAATCGCAAAACATAGTCATTTCTTCATTGCCGTCCAAAAACAACGCTTTTTTACACTCCTGTCTCCCTTTCTTTTGGAAACAATGACTTACATCAATTCTTTTACATAATTCTTGTTTCTCATGACATTTCTAACATTGCCCACAATTATCAACTTTCTAAGTCTTTCTGAGCAAGAGAAATCGCAAAACAGTCATTTCTTCATTGGCGTCCAAAAACAACGCTTTTTTACACTCCGGTCTCCCTTTCTCTTGGAAACAATGACTTACATCAATTCTTTTACATAATTCTTGTTTCTCATGACATTTCTAACATTGCCCACAATTATCAACTTTCTAAGTCTTTCTGAGCAGGAGAAATCGCAAAACATAGTCATTTCTTCATTGCCGTCCAAAAACAATGCTTTTTTACACTCCGGTCTCCCTTTCTCTTGGAAACAATGACTTACATCAATTCTTTTACATAATTCTTGTTTCTCATGACATTTCTAACATTGCCCACAATTATCAACTTTCTAAGTCTTTCTGAGCAGGAGAAATCGCAAAACATAGTCATTTCTTCATTGGCGTCCAAAAACAACGCTTTTTTACACTCCTGTCTCCCTTTCTTTTGGAAACAATGACTTACATCAATTCTTTTACATAATTCTTGTTTCTCATGACATTTCTAACATTGCCAACAATTATCAACTTTCTAAGTCTTTCTGAGCAAGAGAAATCGCAAAACAGTCATTTCTTCATTGCCGTCCAAAAACAATGCTTTTTTACACTCCGGTCTCCCTTTCTCTTGGAAACAATGACTTACATCAATTCTTTTACATAATTCTTGTTTCTCATGACATTTCTAACATTGCCCACAATTATCAACTTTCTAAGTCTTTCTGAGCAGGAGAAATCGCAAAACATAGTCATTTCTTCATTGGCGTCCAAAAACAACGCTTTTTTACACTCCTGTCTCCCTTTCTCTTGGAAACAATGACTTACATCAATTCTTTTACATAATTCTTGTTTCTCATGACATTTCTAACATTGCCCACAATTATCAACTTTCTAAGTCTTTCTGAGCAAGAGAAATCGCAAAACAGTCATTTCTTCATTGCCGTCCAAAAACAATGCTTTTTTACACTCCGGTCTCCCTTTCTCTTGGAAACAATGACTTACATCAATTCTTTTACATAATTCTTGTTTCTCATGACATTTCTAACATTGCCCACAATTATCAACTTTCTAAGTCTTTCTGAGCAGGAGAAATCGCAAAACATAGTCATTTCTTCATTGGCGTCCAAAAACAACGCTTTTTTACACTCCTGTCTCCCTTTCTTTTGGAAACAATGACTTACATCAATTCTTTTACATAATTCTTGTTTCTCATGACATTTCTAACATTGCCCACAATTATCAACTTTCTAAGTCTTTCTGAGCAAGAGAAATCGCAAAACAGTCATTTCTTCATTGGCGTCCAAAAACAACGCTTTTTTACACTCCGGTCTCCCTTTCTCTTGGAAACAATGACTTACATCAATTCTTTTACATAATTCTTGTTTCTCATGACATTTCTAACATTGCCCACAATTATCAACTTTCTAAGTCTTTCTGAGCAGGAGAAATCGCAAAACATAGTCATTTCTTCATTGCCGTCCAAAAACAAAACTTTTTTACACTCCTGTCTCCCTTTCTCTTGGAAACAATGACTTACATCAATTCTTTTACATAATTCTTGTTTCTCATGACATTTCTAACATTGCCCACAATTATCAACTTTCTAAGGCTTTCTGAGCAGGAGAAATCGCAAAACATAGTCATTTCTTCATTGCGGTCCAAAAACTACTCTTTTTTACACTCCTGTCTCCCTTTCTCTTGGAAACAATGACTTACATCAATTCTTTTACATAATTCTTGTTTCTCATGACATTTCTAACATTGCCCACAATTATCAACTTTCTAAGTCTTTCTGAGCAGGAGAAATCGCAAAACATAGTCATTTCTTCATTGCCGTCCAAAAACAACGCTTTTTTACACTCCTGTCTCCCTTTCTCTTGGAAACAATGACTTACATCAATTCTTTTACATAATTCTTGTTTCTCATGACATTTCTAACATTGCCCACAATTATCAACTTTCTAAGTCTTTCTGAGCAAGAGAAATCGCAAAACAGTCATTTCTTCATTGGCGTCCAAAAACAACGCTTTTTTACACTCCTGTCTCCCTTTCTCTTGGA
>NW_027447701.1:10000-26321 GCF_038048845.1 Mixophyes fleayi | reverse complement strand
TCTTCTGTACCTCATCCCCCTCTCTTCTGTACCTCATCCCTCTCTCTTCTGTACCTCATCCCTTCCTCTCTCTTCTGTACCTCATCCCTCTCTCTTCTGTACCTCATCCCTCTCTCTTCTGTACCTCATCCCTCTCTCTTCTGTACCTCATCCCCCTCTCTTCTGTACCTCATCCCTCTCTCTTCTGTACCTCATCCCCCTCTCTTCTGTGCCTCATCCCCTCTCTTCTGTACCTCATCCCTCTCTCTTCTGTACCTCATCCCCCTCTCTTCTGTGCCTCATCCCTCTCTCTTCTGTACCTCATCCCTCTCTCTCTTCTGTACCTCATCCCTTCCTCTCTCTTCTGTACCTCATCCCCCTCTCTTCTGTACCTCACCCCTCTCTCTTCTGTACCTCATCCCCCTCTCTTCTGTACCTCATCCCTCTCTCTTCTGTACCTCACCCACCTCTCTTCTGTACCTCATCCCTCTCTCTTCTGTACCTCATCCCTCTCTTCTGTACCTCATCCCCTCTCTTCTGTACCTCATCCCTCTCTCTTCTGTACCTCATCCCTCTCTTCTGTATCTCATCCCCTCTCTTCTGTACCTCATCCCTCTCTCTTCTGTACCTCATCCTCCTCTCTCTTCTGTACCTCATCCCCCTCTCTTCTGTACCTCATCCCTCTCTCTTCTGTACCTCATCCCCCTCTCTCTTCTGTACCTCATCCCCCTCTCTCTTCTGTACCTCATCCCTCTCTCTTCTGTACCTCATCCCCCTCTCTTTTCTGTACCTCATCCCCCTCTCTTCTGTACCTCATCCCTCTCTCTTCTGTACCTCATCCCCCTCTCTTCTGTACCTCATCCCTCTCTCTTCTGTACCTCATCCCTCTCTTCTGTACCTCATCCCCCTCTCTTCTGTACCTCATCCCTCTCTCTTCTGTACCTCATCCCTTCCTCTCTCTTCTGTACCTCATCCCCCTCTCTTCTGTACCTCATCCCTCTCTCTTCTGTACCTCATCCCTTCCTCTCTCTTCTGTACCTCATCCCTCTCTCTTCTGTACCTCATCCCTCTCTTTCTCTCTGTACCTCATCCCCCTCTCTCTCTCTGTACCTCATCCCTCTCTTCTGTACTCATCCCCTTCCTCTCTCTTCTGTACCTCATCCCTCTCTCTTCTGTACCTCATCCCCCTCTCTTCTGTACCTCATCCCCCTCTCTCTGTACCCTCATCCCTCCTCTCTCTTCTGTACCTCATCCCTCTCTCTCTTCTGTACCTCATCCCTCTCTCTTCTGTACCTCATCCCCTCTCTTCTGTACCTCATCCCTCTCTCTTCTGTACCTCATCCCTTCCTCTCTTCTGTACCTCATCCCTTCCTCTCTCTTCTGTACCTCATCCCTCCTCTCTCTTCTGTACCTCACCCCCTCTCTTCTGTACCTCATCCCCTCTCTCTTCTGTACCTCATCCCCCTCTCTCTTCTGTACCTCATCCCTCTCTCTTCTGTACCTCATCCCCCTCTCTTCTGTTCCTCATCCCTCTCTCTTCTGTACCTCATCCCCCTCTCTCTTCTGTACCTCATCCCTTCCTCTCTCTTCTGTACCTCATCCTTCCTCTCTCTTCTGTACCTCTCCCCTCTCTCTGTACCTCATCCCCTCTCTCTTCTGTACCTCATCCCTCTCTCTCTTCTGTACCTCATCCCCTCTCTCTTCTGTACCTCATCCCTCTCTCTTCTGTACCTCATCCCTCTCTCTTCTGTACCTCATCCCCTCTCTTCTGTACCTCATCCCTCTCTCTTCTGTACCTCATCCCCTCTTCTGTGCCTCATCCCTCTCTCTTCTGTACCTCATCCCCCTCTCTTCTGTGACCTCATCCCCCTCTCTTCTGTACCTCATCCCTCTCTCTTCTGTACCTCATCCCTCTCTCTCTTCTGTACCTCATCCCTTCCTCTCTCTTCTGTACCTCATCCCCCTCTCTTCTGTACCTCATCCCTCTCTCTTCTGTACCTCATCCCTCTCTCTTCTGTACCTCATCCCCTCTCTCTTCTGTACCTCATCCCCTCTCTCTTCTGTACCTCATCCCTCTCTCTCTTCTGTACCTCATCCCCCTCTCTTCTGTACCTCATCCCCTCTCTTCTGTACCTCATCCCTCTCTCTTCTGTACCTCATCCCTTCCTCTCTCTTCTGTACCTCATCCCTCTCTCTTCTGTACCTCATCCCTTCCTCTCTCTTCTGTACCTCATCCCTCTCTCTTCTGTACCTCATCCCTCTCTCTTCTTTACCTCATCCCTTCCTCTCTCTTCTGTACCTCATCCCCCTCTCTTCTGTACCTCATCCCTTCCTCTCTCTTCTGTACCTCATCCCTTCCTCTCTCTTCTGTACCTCATCCCTCTCTCTTCTGTACCTCATCCCCCTCTCTTCTGTACCTCATCCCTCTCTCTTCTGTACCTCATCCCCCCTCTCTTCTGTACCTCATCCCCCTCTCTTCTGTACCTCATCCCTTCCTCTCTCTTCTGTACCTCATCCCCCTCTCTTCTGTACCTCATCCCCCTCTCTTCTGTACCTCATCCCTCTCTCTTCTGTACCTCATCCCTTCCTCTCTCTTCTGTACCTCATCCCCCTCTCTTCTGTTCCTCATCCCTCTCTCTTCTGTACCTCATCCCCCTCTCTCTTCTGTACCTCATCCCTTCCTCTCTCTTCTGTACCTCATCCCTTCCTCTCTCTTCTGTACCTCATCCCTTCCTCTCTCTTCTGTACCTCATCCCCCTCTCTTCTGTACCTCATCCCTCTCTCTTCTGTACCTCATCCCTTCCTCTCTCTTCTGTACCTCATCCCTCTCTCTTCTGTACCTCATCCCTCTCTCTTCTGTACCTCATCCCTCTCTCTTCTGTACCTCATCCCCCTCTCTTCTGTACCTCATCCCTCTCTCTTCTGTACCTCATCCCCCTCTTCTGTGCCTCATCCCTCTCTCTTCTGTACCTCATCCCCCTCTCTTCTGTGCCTCATCCCCCTCTCTTCTGTACCTCATCCCTCTCTCTTCTGTACCTCATCCCTCTCTCTCTTCTGTACCTCATCCCTTCCTCTCTCTTCTGTACCTCATCCCCCTCTCTTCTGTACCTCATCCCTCTCTCTTCTGTACCTCATCCCTCTCTCTTCTGTACCTCATCCCCCTCTCTCTTCTGTACCTCATCCCCCTCTCTTCTGTACCTCATCCCTCTCTCTTCTGTACCTCATCCCCCTCTCTTCTGTACCTCATCCCTCTCTTCTGTACCTCATCCCTCTCTCTTCTGTACCTCATCCCTTCCTCTCTCTTCTGTACCTCATCCCTCTCTCTTCTGTACCTCATCCCTTCCTCTCTCTTCTGTACCTCATCCCTCTCTCTTCTGTACCTCATCCCTCTCTCTTCTTTACCTCATCCCTTCCTCTCTCTTCTGTACCTCATCCCCCTCTCTTCTGTACCTCATCCCTTCCTCTCTCTTCTGTACCTCATCCCTTCCTCTCTCTTCTGTACCTCATCCCTCTCTCTTCTGTACCTCATCCCTTCCTCTCTCTTCTGTACCTCATCCCTCTCTTCTGTACCTCATCCCCCTCTCTTCTGTACCTCATCCCTTCCTCTCTCTTCTGTACCTCATCCCTCTCTCTTCTGTACCTCATCCCCCTCTCTTCTGTACCTCATCCCTCTCTCTTCTGTACCTCATCCCCCTCTCTTCTGTACCTCATCCCCCTCTCTTCTGTACCTCATCCCTTCCTCTCTCTTCTGTACCTCATCCCCCTCTCTTCTGTACCTCATCCCCCTCTCTTCTGTACCTCATCCCTCTCTCTTCTGTACCTCATCCCTTCCTCTCTCTTCTGTACCTCATCCCCCTCTCTTCTGTACCTCATCCCTCTCTCTTCTGTACCTCATCCCTCTCTCTTCTGTACCTCATCCCTCTCTCTTCTGTACCTCATCCCTCTCTCTTCTGTACCTCATCCCTTCCCCTCTCTTCTGTACCTCATCCCTCTCTCTTCTGTACCTCATCCCTCTCTCTTCTGTACCTCATCCCTTCCCACTTATTATTGTTATTCCCTCAGATTACAGAGATACATCCAGGGGCGGAGACATCGGCCGCGGATCTCCAGTGACCGCACCGATCCCCCGCTGAGCGGCCTATCACACGAGACGCGGATATCACGTGGGACGCGCACCACGTGACAGGAATCGTCCCACGTGATCAGAGAAGCGGCTTAAAGGTAACTGTGTGCAGCGGCGGCGGGAGCTCATGTCAGTGTCTGTGTGTAACGGCGGCGGCGGGGGCTGATTGTACTGTACGTCTGTGTGTATGTAACGGGGGGCTGAGTCTAGTGTGTGTGCGGCAGGGGACTGAGTTGTATGACACGTGATGTGATGACGCGGCCGCCTGTGCGCTCCCCGCGCTGCATGTTGTCAGCCCCAGCTGTCACCAGGTCACTGCTTAATGTCCTAACCAAGACTTTATATCATCCAGGGAGATGAAGCTGATACAAGTCAGAGTTGTAGTAATCATATCCTTGTGTTCTCCAGACTACATGGAAGACATTGAGATCTTTGAATCCCTGAGAAACCTCCACATGGCCGGTAACCTGATTCTCCAGCTGCGTCCTGAGATGTCCGGATTCTCCGGCCTGGAACCTTTACATCTTAGCAGGAATGATATTACCGCAGTTGGCAGCGACAGCTCCCGGGGCCTGTCCAAGATCTCCTCTCTGGACCCGTCCCAAGATCTTCTCCCTGGACCCGTCCCAAGATCTTCTCCCTGGACCCGTCCCAAGATCTTCTCCCTGGGCCCGTCCCAAGATCTCCTCTCTGGACCCGTCCCAAGATCTCCTCCCTGGGCCTGTCCCAAGATCTCCTCCCTGGGCCCGTCCCAAGATCTCCTCCCTGGGCCCGTCCCAAGATCTCCTCACTGGGCCCGTCCCAAGATCTCCTCCCTGGGCCCGTCCCAAGATCGCCTCCCTGGGCCCGTCCCAAGATCTCCTCCCTGGGCCCGTCCCAAGATCGCCTCCCTGGGCCCGTCCCAAGATCTCCTCCCTGGACCCGTCCCAAGATCGCCTCCCTGGACCCGTCCCAAGATCTCCTCCCTGGACCCGTCCCAAGATCTCCTCCCTGGACCCGTCCCAAGATCTCCCTGGACCCGTCCCAAGATCTCCTCCCTGGACCTGTCTTCTAATAAACTCTTCTCGCTTCAACGCAGCCGCTGGAACCCCTGAACGGGACCCTGAGACTGGGAGGGAACCCCTGGAACTGTTCCTGCACACATAGGGGGTCATTCTCTTGTTACAAGGTAATACCCTGTTTATCACACTTTACTATTTATCAATGTACAGACTAGTATGGGTCATTTGCTGCAAGATGCATTGATAACTAAATATAACATAAATGTGGCTCATTTTACATGTACATACAGATTCTGTCTTGGGTGGAATATTAAGTGCGAATCAAGGGCTGGAAATTAATGGTGGTCTTCTAGCTGTTGGCTTTTTTCTCTTGTTTATGCTTCCTACAATGCTGGTGGCGAGATGTGTAAGAGATGTAGATCAGTATTAAGCCAATACCTATAGCCACATGGCAGGGTTTTAAGAATTTTTTATATGTATATAAATACACTAACTAGGTATAACTAACTAGGTATGATCTCTGAAGATGAGGGGCTCAGGAATAAAGTGGAGGGGCCCCTTGCATAGACATAAGGCCTGCACTGCTACATTTGAAGTACACGCAGGCATATGGCAAGGAATGCCTCCATGACTTTGGTTATAGGTCACACAGTATGGCAACAGTTTACCATGCAGGAGGTTCATGGTTCAAATCTTGGCCAGGACAAGAATTAAAAATTTATGTAAATAATGCATGTAGCTAAATGTGTGTGTATGGTTAAGGGTTAGGGCAGGGGTCGGCAACCCCCGGCATGCAGCCCCGAGTCCTGGCACGGCATCCGACTGTTCTAAATGACAGCCGGAGAAGAGCTGAACTGCTGCACAGTTCCTCCCAAGCACCTTTGTGGGCAACTGTGGCATAGTATGTGTTTCTGTGGGCAACTGTGGCATAAGATGAATTGGGGGCACAATTATGAGGTATGATGGGACCTGGGGCACTACTGTGCGGCATAACCTTTACTTTTTGCTGTTAATATGATATTCGCCTCATAAAATGAGATATATATATATATATATATATATATTAGTATGCCACAGTTGCCCACAGAAACACATAGTAATGCAAGTTTTTACTGATATTTCTGCATTGATATGGCGTATAAAACAGCTGTCATTCCACAGTAATCGTCCGTCATTCCACGTTATGAGACTTGTGTGGTGGGGTACAGGTGTGGGTTAGCGCATATGCAAAGGGAAAGGGATTAGTGTGTGGGATTAGGGGATGTCGGAGAAATAGGGGGGTTTTTAGGGAGAATTGCACGTTTTTTACTGATCTGCATTGACATGGCGTATAAAACAGCTGTCATTCCACAGTAATCGTCCGTCATTCCACATTATGAGACTTGTGTGGTGGGGTACAGGTGTGGACGAGCTCATATGCAAAGGGAAAGGGATTAGTGTGTGGGATTAGGGGTAATGGGAGAAATGGGGGTGTTTTTTTTTGGGGGAGAAATGCAAATGTTTACTGATATTTCTGCATTGACATTGCGTATAAAACAGCTGTCATTCCACAGTAATCGTCCGTCATTCCATGTTATGAGACTTGTGTGGTGGGGTACAGGTGTGGGGGAGCGTATATGCAAAGGTATTAGTTTGTGGAATTAGGAGTAATGGGAGTGGATTTTTTGGGGGAGAAATGCAAGTTTTTACTGATATTTCTACGTTAAGATACTTGTGGGGTTAGGGTTATTGGGGATAGGGTTAGGGTGTTGGGGTTGTTAGGATTAGGGTTAAAAGGGTTAGGGTTAAAAGGGTTAAGGTTAGGGTTAGGCATTAGGGTTAGGGGTTAGGGTTAAGACATATTAGGGTTAGGGGTTAGGCATTAGGGTTAGGGTTAAGACATGTTAGGGGGTTGGGGTTAGGGTTATGGGTTAGGGACATATTAGGGTTTAGGGGTGGGGTTTAGGGTTAGAGTTAAGTTGTTAGGGTATTAGGGTTAGGGACATGTTAGGGATATTAGGGTTAGGGATATTAGGGTTAAAAGGGTTAGGGGGTTGGGGTTAGGGTAGGGGTTAGGGGTGTGTTGGTTAGGGTTAGTGGGTTAGGGTTACGGGTTAAGGTTAGGGACATGTTAGGGACATGTTAGGGCCATGTTAGGGTTAGGGACATGTTAGGGTTATGTTAGGGTTAGCGACATGTTAGGGTTATGTTAGGGTTAGGGACATTTTAGGGTTATGTTAGGGTTAGGGACATATTAGGGTTAAGGTTAGGGACATATTAGGGTTAGGGACATATTGGGGTTAGGGACATATTGGGGTTAGGGACATATTGGGGTTAGGGACATATTGGGGTTAAGGACATGTTAGGGTTATTAGGGTTAGGGTTATTAGGGTTTAGAGTTAGGGCTATTAGGGTTAGGGCTATTAGGGTTAAGGGTTGGGGTTAGGGTTTAGGGGGCTAGGACATATTAGGGTTAGGACATATTAGGCGTTAGGGGTTAGGACTTATTAGGGGTTAGGGTTATTTACTTATTTACGCTTTCTTTTTGAGCGCTTTCCTATTGCTGGACATATTAGGGTTAGGGGGTTGGGGTTAGGGGTTAAGCTTGTTGGGGTTAGGGTTAGGACATGTAGGGGTTAGGACATATTAGGGGTTAGGACATATTAGGGGTTAGGGTTATTAGGGGTTAGGGTTAGTGTGTTAGGGGGTTGGGATTAGGGTTGGGGTTAGGACATATTAGGGGTTAGGACATATTAGGGGTTAGGACATATTAGGGGTTAGGACATATTAGGGGTTAGGGTTATTAGGGGTTAGGGTTATTAGGGGTTAGGGTTATTAGGTGTTAGGGTTAGTGTGTTAGGGGGTTGGGGTTAGGGGTTAAGGTTGTTGGGGTTAGGGTTAGGACATGTTGGGGTTAGGACATATTAGGGGTTAGGACATATTAGGGGTTAGGGTTATTAGGGGTTAGGGTTAGTGTGTTAGGGGGTTGGGATTAGGGTTGGGGTTAGGACATATTAGGGGTTAGGACATATTGGGGTTAGGACATGTTAGGGTTAGGACATATTGGGGTTAGGACATATTAGGGTTAGGGGGTTAGGGGTTAAGGTTGTTGGGGTTAGGGTTAGGACATCTTAGGGTTAGGAAATGTTAGGGGTTAGGGTTATTAGGGGTTAGGGTTATTAGGGGTTAGGGGGTTGGGGTTAGGGTTATTAGGGTTGGGGTTAGGACATATTAGGGGTTAGGACATATTAGGGTTAGGGTTAAGACATATTGGGGTTAGGGTTAGGACATATTGGGGTTAGGACATATTGGGGTTAAGACATATTAGGGGTTAGGGTTATTTACTTATTTACTTTTTCTTTTTGAGCGCTTTCCTATTGCTGTCATACAAACAGCATGTATTATTGCACTCAAAAGATACAAAGGGTTAGATTTACTAAGCTGCGTGTTTGAAAAAGTGGGGATGTTGCCTATAGCAACCAATCAGATTCTAGCTGTCATTTTGTAGAAAGTACTAAATAAATGAAAGCTAGAATCTGGTTGCTATAGGCAACATACTCACTTTTTCAAACCCACAGCTTAGTAAATCTAGCCCATAGTGTTTAAAAAAAACAGTGTTTTAAAATTGTATTATTAGGGATCCTTCATCTTGTACAAGTACATAACCTAATTTATAAAAACCTTTATTAAATATATATTGTATTTTTGTTACTCCATTTATGTTACTGCATTTACAGTATTATTTTTTTTAACTGCTTTTTTGTTACTACAATGTGATTTTTAGATTTATTTGAGAGAATTAATGGTTTAATACTCAAGTCAATGCATATTTGTCACTGCATTTATGTTACTGAATTGATGGTTTTATGCTCATGTTACTGCAATTATGTTACTATATTAAAGGTTTTATATTTAAGTCACTGCATGAATGGTTTTATATTTGTTACTGCATTTTTGTCAAGGCATTTATGTTACTGCAATAATGGTATTATATTAATGTCACTCTTATTTTTGTTACTGGATTAATGGTTTTATTATTGTATTAATAGTTCTATATTTATATGAGTGCATTAATGGTTTCATATTTATGTTACTGCATTTATTGATTTATTTGTAGGGTAAGGCACTAATGGTTTTATATTTACATTATTGCATTAATGAAACTGTAGGTCAATGCATTAATGGTTTAGATTTGTGTTACTGCATTTATTTCACTGCATTAATGGATTTATGTTATTGCATTAATGAAACTATAAGCCAATGCAATAATGATTATATATTTATGTCACAGCATTTGTCACTGCATTAATGGTTTTATATTTGTCAATGCATTTTTTCACTGTATTTATGTTAATGCATTAATGGATTTATAATTATTTTACTGCATTAATGGTTTTATATTTATCAAAGTTGGGTTAAGGGGTTTAGGGTTTGGGTGTTGGGGTTTGGGTGTTAGGGTTAGGGACATGTTAGGGTTTAGGGGTAGGGTTAGGGTATTAGGGTTATTGGGATTAGGGTTTAGGGTTATTAGGGTTAGGGTTAGGTGACCCTGGCCCGTAGGGTAGGGGTTAGGGTTGGTTAGGGTTAGGGGGTAGGGTTGGGGTTAGGGTTAGGACATGTTAGGGTTAGGACATGTTAGGGTTAGGACATGTTAGGGTTAGGACATGTTAGGGGTTAGGGTTATTAGGGTTGGGGTTAGGGGGTTAGGATATTAGGGTTTGGGTTAGGGTTAGGATGTTTGGGTTAGGGTTAGGATATTAGGGTTAGGATGTTTAGGGTAGGGGTTAGGGTGAGCGCCTCCGTCCCGGACATGTTAGGGTTAGGTGACCCTGGCCGAAGGGTTAGGGTGAGCGCCTCCGTCCCGGACATATTAGGGTTAGGGGTGGGTTGGGGGTAGGGTTAGGGTTATTAGGGTTAGGGTTGGTTAGGGTTAGGACATATTAGGGTTAGGACATATTAGAGTTAGGACATATTAGGGTTAGGGGTTAGGGTTAGGACATATTAGGGGTTAGGGTTATTAGGGTTATTAGGGTTGGGGTTAGGGTTAGAGGGTTAGGTTAGGGTATTAGGGTTTGGGTTAGGGTTAGGATATTAGGGTTAGGGTTAGGATGTTTGGGTTAGGGGTAGGGGTTAGGGTGACCGCCTCCGTCCCGGACATATTAGGGTTAGGGGTAGGGTTAGGGGTTAGGGTGAGCGCCTCCGTCCCGGACATGTTAGGGTGAGCGCCTCCGTCCCGGACATGTTAGGGTGAGCGCCTCCGTCCCGGACATATTAGGGTTAGGGGTTAGGGTTAGGTGACCCTGGCCGAAGGGTTAGGGTGAGCGCCTCCGTCCCGGACATATTAGGGTTAGGGGGGGTTAGGGTAGGGTTAGGGTTGGGTAGAGGGTTAAGGGTTAGGACATATTAGGGTTAAGACATATTAAGCTTAGGGTTAGGACATATTAGGGTTAGGATATAGTAGGGGTTAGGGTTGGGGTTAGGGTCCGGATCAGGGTTAGGGTTATTACGGTTAGTGGTTAGGGTTAGGGGTTGGGTTAGGGTCAGGGTCATGTTAGTGGTTAGGGTTATTATGGGTTGGTTTAGGGTCGGGGTTAGGGTTGGGTCAGGGGTTAGGGTTAAGGGTTAGGGTTAGGGTTAGGCATATTAGGGTTAGGGTGAGCGCCTCTGTCCCGGACATATCACTCCAGGCCAGGCTGTCGGTTTCCACCCGCGGCCAAGCTGCCGGTTTGTAAACTTCCGCGTCGGACGCCCCCGGGCCGGGGGATCCAGGGTTAGGGTTAGGCGACCCTGGCCGAAGTGTTAGGGTCCCGAATTAGGGTTAGGGGTTGGGTTTAGGGTTAGGGTTTTAAGGATAGGGGTTAGGGTTAGGGACCCGAGTTAAGGTTAGGGGGGTAGGGGTTGGGTTTAGGGTTAGGGTTTTAAGGTTAGGGGTTAGGGTGAGCGCCTCCGTAGGGGTGGGGTTAGGGTTTTAGGGTTAGGCATATTAGGGTTAGGGTGAGCGCCTCCGTCCCGGACATATTACTCCAGGCCAGGCTGTCGGTTTTCACCCGCGGCCAAGCTGCCGGTTTGTACTTCCGCGTTGGACGCCCACGGGCCGGGGGATCCAGGGTTAGGGTTAGGCGACCCTGGCCGAAGTGTTATGGTCCCGAATTAGGGTTAGGGGTTTAGGGTTAGGGGGTAGGGTTAGGGTGAGCGCCTCCGTAGGGTAGGGTTAGGGGGTTAGGGTATTAGGGTTAGGGGTTAAGGTTAGGGTTTAGGTTAGGGTTTAGGTTAGGGTTAGGGTGAGCGCCTCCGTCCCGGACATATCACTCTAGGCCAGGGTTAGGGTTAAGGGTTAAGGTATTAGGGTTAGGGTGTTAGGGGTTAAGGTTGTTAGGGTTGTTAGGGGGGTAGGGTTAGGTTAGGGGTTAAGGGTTTGGGTAGGGGTTAGGGGGTTAGGGTTAGGGGGTTAGGGGTTAGGGATATTAGGGGTTAGGGTGGTTAGGGTTTGGGTTAGGGGGTTGGGGTTAGGGTATTAGGGTTGGGGTTAGGCAACCCTGGCCGAAGGGTTAGGGTTCTGGACCCGAATTAGGGTTAGGGGTTTGGGGTTAGGGTTAGTGGGTTAGGGTTAAGGTCAGGGTTAGGGGTAGGGTTAAGGTTAGGGGTAGGGTTAGGAGTTAGGGTTAGGGGTTAAGGTTAGGGGTGGGGTTGGGTTAGGGGTTAGGGTTATTAGGGTTAGGGTGGTTAGGGGGTAGGGTTAGGGGTTTAGGGTTATTAGGGTTAGGGTTATTAGGGTTAGGGGTTAGGGTTAGGGTGTTAGGGTTAGGGTGTTAGGGTTAGGGTTAAGGGTTGGGGGTAGGGTTAGGGTTATTAGGGTTAGGGTTATTAGGGTTAGGGTTTAGGGGTTAGGGTCAGGGGTTAGGGTTTGGGTTAGGGTCAGGGGTTAGGGGTTTAGGGTTAGGGTGTTAGGGTTAGGGTTAGGGGGTTAGGGTTAGGGTTAGGGTTATTAGGGTTAGGGTTATTAGGGTTAGGGTTATTAGGGTTTGGGGTTAGGGGTTGGGTTGGGTTAGGGTTAGGGGGTTAGGGTTAGGGGTTAGGGGTAGGGTTAGGGGTTAGGGGTTAGGGTTAGCGGTTAAGGTTAGGGTTAGGGGTTAGGGTGTTAGGGTTAGGGGGTTAGGGTTGGGGTTAGGGTTAGGGGTTAGGGTTAGGGTTTGGAATTATTAGGGTTAGGGTTTAGGGTTAGGGGGTTCGGGTTAGGGTTGGGGTTAGGGTAGGGTTAGGGTAGGGTTAGTGTTGGGGTTAGGGATTAGGGTAGGGTTGGGGTTAGGGTAGGGTTGGGGTTAGGGGTTAGGGTTAGGGTTTAGGTTAGGGGGTTAGGGTTTGGGTTAGGGGGTTAGGGGTTAGGGTAAGGTTAGGGTTAGGGGTTAGGGTTAGGGGTTAGGGTTAAGGGGTTAGGGGGTTAGGGGTTAGGGGTTAGGGTTAGGGGGTAGGGTTAGGGACATATTAGGGTTAGGGTTTAGGGTTGTTAGGGTTAGGGTTTGGGTTAAGGTTAGGGTTTAGGGTTGTTAGGGTTAGGGGGTTAGGGTTAGGGGTAGGGTTAGGGTTATGGTTATGGGGTTAGGGTAAGGGTTAGGGGTTAGGGTAGGGTTAGGGGGTTAGGGGTTAGGGTTTGGGTTAGGGTTAAGGTTTAGGGTTAAGGGGTTAGGAGGTTAGGGGTGGGGTTAGGGTTAAGGTTAGGGGTAGGGTTAGGTTAGGGTTGGGGTTAGGGGTAGGGTTAGGGGGTTAGGGTAGGGTTAGGGTTAAGGTATTAGGGTTAGGGTGTTAAGGTATTAGGGTTAGGGTATTAGGGTTAGGGGTTAGGGTTTAGGGTTAAGGTTAGGGTTAAGGGGTAGGGTTAGGGGTTAGAGTGTTAGGGTTAGGGTATTAGGGTTAAGGTTAGGGTATTAGGGTTAGGGTATTAGGGTTAGGGTTAAGGGTTAGGAGTTAGGGTTAGGGTTGGGGGTAGGGGTTAGGGTTAGGGGTTAGGGGTTAGGGTTAGGGGTTAAGGTTTGGGTTAGGGTTAGGGAACCGTGGCCGAAGTGTTAGGGTTAGGGTCCCGAATTAGGGTTAGGGTTAGGGTCCGGACATATTAGGGTTAGGGATATTAGGGTTAGGGTTAGCGTCAGGGTGAGCGCCTCCGTAGGGTTAGGGTTGGGGTTAGGGTTAGGTTAGGGTTAAGGTTAGGGTTAGGGTAGGGGTTAGGGGTTAGGGTTAGGGTTAAAGTTAGGGGTGAGGGTTAGGGGTTAAGGTTAGGGGTTAGGAGTTAGGGTTAGGGTTGGGGTTAGGGTTTAGGGTTAGGGTTTAGGTTAAGGGTTAGGGGCTAGGGTTAGGGGTTAGGGGTTGAGGTTAAGGTTAGGTTAGGGGGTTGGGGTAGGGTTAGGGTAGGGTTAAGGTAGGGTTAAGGTAGGGGTAGGGTTAGGGGTTAAGGTTAGGGGTTAGGGTTAGGGGTTAGGTTTTGGGTTAGGGTTAAGGTTAGTGGGTTAGGGTTAGGGGTTAAGGTTAGGGTTTGGGTTAGGGGTTAGGGTTAGGGGGTTAAGGTTAGGGGTTAGGGTTAGGGGTGGGGTTAGGGTTAGGGGTGGGGTTAGGGTTAGGGTTAAGGTTAGGGTTTAGGGTTAGGGTTTAGGGTTAGGGGTTAGGGTTAGGGTCAGAGTTAGGGGTTAGGGTTAGGGGGTTAGGGTTAGGGTTAGGGGGTTAGGGTTAGGGGTTTGGGTTAGGGGTTAGGGTTAGGGTGTTAGGGTTAGGGTGTTAGGGTTAGGGTTAGTCCACTGGATATTAGGGTTAGGGTTAGGGTTAGGGTTAGTCCACTGGATATTAGGGTTAGGGTTAGGGTTAGGGTTAAGGTTAGGGTGTTTAGGGTTAGGGGGTTAGGTTAGTCCACTGGATATTAGGGTTAGGGTTAGTCCACTGGATATTAGGGTTAGGGTGTTGGGGTTAGGGTTAGGGTTAGGGTTAGGGTTAGGGTTAAGGTTAGGGACGGGTTAGGGTTAGGGTTAGGGACATATTAGGGTTAGGGTTAGGGACATATTAGGGTTAGGGTATTAGGGGTAGGGTTAGGGGTTAGGGTTTGGGGGTTAGGGGGTTAGGGTTAGAGTGTTAGGGTTAGGGGTAGGGGTTAGGGTTAGGTTAAGGTTAGGTTAGGGGTTAGGGTTTAGGGGTTAGGGTTAGTGGGTTAAGGTTAGGGTTAGGGTTAGTGGGTTAGGGTTAGGGGTTAGGGGTTAGGGTTAGGGGTTGGGGTTAGGGTTGGGTTAGGGTAGGGTTAGGGGTTAGGGTTAGGGGGTTAGGGTTAGGGTGTTAGGGTGTTAGGGTTTAGGGGTTAGGGTTAGTGGGTTAAGGTTAGGGTTAGGGTTAGGGGTTAGGGTTAGGGGTTAGGGGTTGGGGTTAGGGTTGGGTTAGGGGTAGGGTTAGGGGTTAGGGTTAGGGTTAGGGGGTTAGGGTTAGGGGGTTAGGGTTTTAGGGTTAGGGTGTTAGGGGGTTAGGGGGTTAGGGGTTAGGGTTAGTCCACTGGATATTAGGGTTAGGGTTAGGGTTAGTCCACTGGATATTAGGGTTAGGGTTAGTCCACTGGATATTAGTGTTAGGGTTAGGGTGTTAGGGTTAGGGGTTAGGGACGGGTTAGGGTTAGGGACATATTAGGGTTAGGGTTAGGGTATTAGGGGTAGGGTCAGGGTCAGGGTAGGGGTTAGGGTTAGGGGTTTGGGTTAGGGTGTTAGGGTTAGGGTGTTAGGGTTAGGGTTAGAGGTTTAGGGTTTAGGGTTAGGGGTTAGGGTTAGTGGGTTAGGGTTAGGGTTAGTGGGTTAGGGGTTAGGGTTGGGGTTAGGGGTTAGGGTGTTAGGGTTAGGGTTAGGGTTTTAGGGTAGGGTGTTAGGGTGTTAGGGTTAGGGGGTTAGGGTTAGGGTTGGGGTTAGGGTTAGGGGTTAGGGTTTGGGTTAGGGTTATTAGGGTTAGGGTTATTAGGGTTAGGGTTATTAGGGTTAAGGTTATTAGGGTTAAGGTTATTAGGGTTAGGGTGATTAGGGTTAGGGTTATTAGGGTTAGGGTATTAGGGTTAGGGTATTAGGGTTAGGGTTAGGGTATTAGGGTTAGGTTTAGGGTTAGGGTATTAGGGTTAAGGTTAGGGTTAGGGGGTTAGGGGTTAGGGGTAGGGGTTAGGGTTAGGGGTTGGGTTAGGGTTAGTCCACTGGATATTAGGGTTAGGGTTAGGGTTAGTCCACTGGATATTAGGGTTAGAGTTAGGGTGTTAGGGTTAGGGGGTTAGGGTTAGGGGTTGGGGTTAGGGTTAGGGGGTTAGGGTTAGGGGTTAGGGTTAGGGACGGGTTAGGGTTAGGGACATATTAGGGTTAGGGTTAGGGACATATTAGGGTTAGGGTTAGGGTATTAAGGGTAGGGGTAGGGGTAGGGTTAGGGTCAGGGTAGGGGTTAGGGTTAGGGGTTAGGGTTTGGGTTAGGGTTTGGGTGTTAGTGTTAGGGTTAAGGTGTTAGGGTTAGGGTTAGAGTGTTAGGGGTAGGGGTTAGGGTTAGGGTTGGGTTTAGGGTTAGGTTTAGGGGTTAGGGTTAGTGGGTTAGGGTTAGTGGGTTAGGGGTTAAGGTTAAGGGTTAGGGGTTAGGGGTAGGGTTAGGGTGTTAGGGTTTTAGGGTTAGGGTGTTAGGGTGTTAGGGTTAGGGGGTTAGGGTTAATCCACTGGATATTAGGGTTAGGGTTAGGGTTAGTCCACTGGATATTAGGGTTAGGGGTTAGGGGTTAGGGTGTTAGGGTGTTAGGGTTAGGGTTAGTCCACTGGATATTAAGGTTAGGGTTAGGGTTAATCCACTGGATATTAGGGTTAGGGTTAGGGGGTTAGGGTTAGGGGGTTAGGGTTAGGGATGGGTTAGGGTTAGGGACATATTAGGGTTAGGGACATATTAGGGTTAGGGTATTAGGGTTAGGGGTAGGGTTAGGGTCAGGGTAGGGGTTAGGGTTAGGTTAGGGTTAGGTTAGGGTTTAGGGTTAGGGGTTAGGGTTAGTGGGTTAGGGTTAGGGTTAGTGGGTTAGGGCTAGGGTTGGGGTTAGGGTTGGGTTAGGGGTAGGGTTAGGGGTTAGGGTTGGGTTAGGGGTAGGGTTAGGGGTTAGGGTGTTAGGGTTAGGGGTTAGGGTTATTAGGGTTAGGGTTATTAGGGTTAGGGTTATTAGGGTTTGGGTTTGGGTTAGGGTATTAGGGTTAGGGTATTAGGGTTAGGGTATTAG
>NW_027447700.1:0-26344 GCF_038048845.1 Mixophyes fleayi | reverse complement strand
TTGAATCATGAATCATGAATTGAATCATGAATCGAATCATGAATCATAAAATGAATCATGAAATGAATCATGAATCATGAATTGAATCATAAATCATGAATTGAATCATGAATCATGAATTAAATCATGAATTATGAATCATGAATTGAATCATTAATCATGACATGAATCATGAAATGAATCATAAATCATGAATTGAATCAGGAATCATGAATCATGAATTGAATCATGAAATGAATCATGAATCATGAATTGAATCATAAATCATAAATCATGAATTGAATCATGAATCGAATCATGAATCATAAATCAAGAATCGAATCATGAATTAAATCATAAATCATGAATCATGAATCGAATCATGAATTGAATCATGAATCATGAATCATGAATCATAAATCATGAATCAAATCATGAATTAAATCATCAATCATGAATCATGAATTGAATCATGAATCATAAATCGAATCATGAATCATGTATCATGAATTGAATCATGAATCATGAATTGAATCATTAATCATGAATCAAATCATGAATTGAATCATGAATCATGAATCATGAATTGAATCATGAATCATGAATCGAATCATGAATCATGAATTGAATCATGAATGATGAATCAAATCATGAATCATGAATCGAATCATGAATTGAATCATGAATCATGAATTGAATCATGATTCATGAATCATGAATTGAATCATGAAACATGAATTGAATCATGAATCATTAATCATGAATCAAGTCATGAATCATGAATCATGAATTGAATCATGAATCATGAATCATGAATTGAATTATAAATCATGAATTGAATCATGAATCATGAACCATGAATTGAATCATGAATCATGAATCGAATCAAGAATTGAATCATGAATCATGAATAATGAATTGAATCATGAATCATGAATCGAATCATGAATCATGAATTGAATCATGAATCATGAATTGAATCATGAATCATGAATTGAATCATAAATCATGAATCATGAATTGAATCATGAATCATGAATTGAATCATGAATCATGAATTGAATCATGAATCATGATTCATGAATCGAATCATGAATCATGAATTGAATCATGAATCACGAATCATGAATCATGAATCACGAATCATGAATTGAATCATGAATCAAATCATGAATTCAAACATGAATCATGAATCAAATCATGAATTCAAACATGAATCATGAATCGAATCATGAATTGAATCAAGAATCATGAATTGAATTATAAATTGAATCAAGTATTGAATCATGAATTAAAAAATGAATCATGAATCGAATCATGATTCATGAATCATGAATTGAATCATGAATCATGAATTATGAATTGAATCATGAATCATGAATTATGAATTGAATCATGAATTATGAATCATGAATCAAATCATGAATCATGAATTGAATCATGAATCATGAATCATGAATCATGAATCATGAATCATGAATCATGAATTGAATGATGAATCATGAATCATGAATCATGAATCATGAATTGAATGATGAATCATGAATCATGAATTATGAATTGAATCATGAATCATGAATCATGAATTGAATCATGAATCATGAATTGAATCATGTATCATGAATTGAATCATGAAATGAATCATGAATTATGAATCATAAATTGAATCATGAATTCAATCATGAATTTAATCATGAATCATGAATCATGAAATGAATCATAAATCATGAATTGAATCATGAATCATGAATTGAATCAGGAATCCTAAATCATGAAATGAATCATGAAATGAATCATGAATCATGAAATGAATCATGAATCATGAATTGAATCATGAATCATGAATTAAATCATGAATCATGAATTGAATCATGAATCATAAATCAAATCATGAATCATAAATCATGAATTGAATCATGAATCATGAATCATGAATTGAATCATAAATCATGAATCATGAATCGAATCATGAATCATGAACCATGAATCATGAATTGAATCATGAATTATGAATCATGAATTGAATCATGAATCATGAATTGAATCATAAATAATGAATCATGAAATGAATCATCATTCATGAATTGAATCATGAATCATGAATTGAATAACGAATCATAAATCATGAAATGAATCATGAAATGAATCATGAATCATTAATTGAATCATGAATCATGAATTAAATCATGAATCATGAATTGAATCATGAATCATAAATCGAATCATGAATCATAAAGCATGATTGAATCATAAATCATGATTGAATCATAAATCATGAATCATGAATCGAATATCATGAATCATGAATCGAATCATGAATCATGAACCATGAATCATGAATCATGAATCGAATCATGAATCATGAATTGAATCATGAATTATGAATCATGAATTGAATCATGAATTGAATCATAAATAATGAATCAAGAGATGAATCATGAATCATGAATCGAATCATGAATCATAAAACATGTATTGAATCATGAATGATGAAACTTGAATTAAATCATGAATCATGAATCGAATCATGAATCATGAATCGAATCATGAATCATAAAACATGTATTGAATCATGAATGATGAAACATGAATTAAATCATGAATCATGAATTGAATCATGAATCATGAATCGAATCATGAATCATAAATCGAATCATGAATTGAATCATGAATCATGAATCAAGAATTAAATCATGAATCATGAATTCAATTATGAATTAAATCAAGAATTGAATCATAAATTGAAACATGAATCATGAATCGAATCATGAATCATAAATCGAATCATGAATCATGAATCATGAATTGAATCATGAATCATGAATCGAATCATGAATCGAATCATGAATCATGAATCATGAATTGAATCATGAATCATGAATCGAATCATGAATCATAAAATGAATCATGAAATGAATCATGAATCATGAATTGAATCATAAATCATGAATCATGAATTGAATCATGAATTAATGAATTAAATCATGAATCATGAATCATGAATCGAATCATTAATCATGACATGAATCATGAAATGAATCATAAATCATGAATTGAATCAGGAATCATGAATCATGAATTGAATCATGAAATGAATCATGAATCATGAATTGAATCATAAATCATAAATCATGAATTGAATCATGAATCGAATCATGAATCATAAATCATAAATCGAATCATGAATTAAATCATAAATCATGAATCATGAATCATGAATCGAATCATGAATTGAATCATGAATCATGAATCATGAATCATAAATCTTGAATCGAATCATGAATTAAATCATCAATCATGAATCATGAATTGAATCAGGAATCATAAATCGAATCATGAATCATGTATCATGAATTGAATCATGAATCATGAATTGAATCATTAATCATGAATCGAATCATGAATTGAATCATGAATCATGAATCATGAATTGAATCATGAATCATGAATCGAATCATGAATCATGAATTGAATCATGAATGATGAATCAAATCATGAATCATGAATCGAATCATGAATTGAATCATGAATCATGAATTGAATCATGATTCATGAATCATGAATTGAATCATGAATCATGAATCGAATCATGAATCATTAATCATGAATCGAATCATGAATCATGAATCATGAATTGAATCATGAATCATGAATCATGAATTGAATTATAAATCATGAATTGAATCATGAATCATGAACCATGAATTGAATCATGAATCATGAATCGAATCATGAATTGAATCATGAATCATGAATAATGAATTGAATCATGAATCATGAATCGAATCATGAATCATGAATTGAATCATGAATCATGAATTGAATCATGAATCATGAATTGAATCATAAATCATGAATCATGAATTGAATCATGAATCATGAATTGAATCATGAATCATGAATTGAATCATGAATCATGATTCATGAATCGAATCATGAATCATGAATTGAATCATGAATCATGAATCACGAATCATGAATTGAATCATGAATCATGAATTGAATCATGAATCATGAATCGAATCATGAATCATGAATCGAATCATGAATCGAATCATGAATCATGAATCATGAATTGAATCATGAATCATGAATCGAATCATGAATCATAAAATGAATCATGAAATGAATCATGAATCATGAATTGAATCATAAATCATGAATCATGAATTGAATCATGAATCATGAATTAAATCATGAATCATGAATCATGAATCGAATCATTAATCATGACATGAATCATGAAATGAATCATAAATCATGAATTGAATCAGGAATCATGAATCATGAATTGAATCATGAAATGAATCATGAATCATGAATTGAATCATAAATCATGAATTGAATCATGAATCGAATCATGAATCATAAATCATGAATCGAATCATGAATTAAATCATAAATCATGAATCATGAATCATGAATCGAATCATGAATTGAATCATGAATCATGAATCATGAATCATAAATCTTGAATCGAATCATGAATTAAATCATCAATCATGAATCATGAATCATAAATCGAATCATGAATCATGAATCATGAATTGAATCATGAATCATAAATCGAATCATGAATCATGTATCATGAATTGAATCATGAATCATGAATTGAATCATTAATCATGAATCGAATCATGAATTGAATCATGAATCATGAATCATGAATTGAATCATGAATCATGAATTGAATCATGAATCATGAATTGAATCATGAATGATGAATCAAATCATGAATCATGAATCGAATCATGAATTGAATCATGAATCATGAATCGAATCATGAATCATTAATCATGAATCGAATCATGAATCATGAATTGAATCATGAATCATGAATTGAATTATAAATCATGAATTGAATCATGAATCATGAACCATGAATTGAATCATGAATCATGAATCGAATCATGAATTGAATCATGAATCATGAATAATGAATTGAATCATGAATCATGAATCGAATCATGAATCATGAATTGAATCATGAATCATGAATTGAATCATGAATCATGAATTGAATCATAAATCATGAATCATGAATTGAATCATGAATCATGAATTGAATCATGAATCATGAATTGAATCATGAATCATGATTCATGAATCGAATCATGAATCATGAATTGAATCATGAATCATGAATCACGAATCATGAATCATGAATCACGAATCATGAATTGAATCATGAATCATGAATCATGAATTGAATCATGAATCATGAATCAAATCATGAATCATGAATCATGATTTGAATTATGAATCATGAATTGAATCATTAATTGAATCCTGAATTATGAATCATAAATTGAATCATGAATTGAATCATGAATCATGATTGAATCAGGATTCATGAATCATTAAATGAATCATGAATCATGAATTGAATCATGAATCATGATTCATAAATTGAATCATGAATTGAATCATGAATCATGAAATAAATCATGACTTGAATCAAGATTCATGAACCATGAATTGAATTTTGAATTTAATCATGAATCATGAAATAAATCATGAATTGAATCAAGATTCATGAACCATGAATTTAATCATGAATCATGAATCGAATCATGAATCATGAATCAAGAATTGAATCATGAATCATGAATCGAATCATGAATCTTTAATTGAATCATGAATCATGAATGGAATCATGAAATGAATCATGAAATGAATAATGAATCATGAATTGAATCATGAATCACGAATTGAATCATGCATCATGAATTGAATCATGAATCATAAATCGAATCATGAATCATGATTCATGAATTGAATCATGAATCATGAATCATGTATTGAATCATAAATCATGAATTGAATCATGAATTGAATCATGAATCATGAATCGAATCATGAATCATGAAATAAATCATGAATTGAATCATAAATTGAATCATGAATCATGAATCATGAATCAAATCATGAATCATGAAATAAATCATAAATTGAATCAAGATTCATGAACCATGAATTGAATCATGAAATAAATCATGAATCATGAATTGAATCATAAATCATGAATCATAAATTTAATCATGAATCATGAATCGAATCATGAATCATGAATCAAGAATTGAATCATGAATCATGAATCGAATCATGAATCATGAATCGAATCATGAATCATGAATTGAATCATAAATCATTAATCATGAATTTAATCATGAACCATGAATCGAATCATGAATTAAATCATGAATCATGAATCGAATCATGAATCATGAATCGAGTCATGAATAATAAATCATGAATTAAATCATGAATCATGTATCGAATCATGAATTTAATCATGAATAATGAATCGAATCATAAATTTAATCATGAATCATGAATCGAATCATGAATCATGAATCGAGTCATGAATAATAAATCATGAATTAAATCATGAATCATGAATCAAATCATGAATCATGAGTCATGAATCATGAATCGAATCATGAATCATGAATCATGAATTGAATCATGAATCATGAATCATGAATTGAATCATGAATCATGAATTGAATCATAAATCATGAATCATGAATTGAATCATGAATCATGAATTGAATCATGAATCATGAATTGAATCATGAATCATGATTCATGAAACGAATCATGAATCATGAATTGAATCATGAATCACGAATCACGAATCATGAATTGAATCATGAATCATGAATTAATTTATGAATCATAAATCGAATCATGAATCATAAATCATGAATTGAATCATGAATCATGAATTGAATCATGAATCATGAATCGAATCATGAATCATGAATCATGAATTGAATCATGAATCATGAATCGAATCATGAATCATGAGTCATGAATTGAATCATGAATGATGAATCGATTCATGAATCATGAATCGAATCATGAATTGAATCATGAATCATGAATTGAATCATGATTCATGAATGATGAATCGATTCATGAATCATGAATCGAATCATGACTCATTAATCATGAATCGAATCATGAATCATGAATTGAATCATGAATCATGAATCATGAATTGAATTATAAATCATGAATTGAATCATGAATCATGAATTGAATCATGAATCATGAATCGAATCATGAATTGAATCATGAATCATGAATCATGAATTAAATCATGAATCATGAATCGAATCATGAATTGAATCATGAATCATGAATCATGAATTAAATCATGAATCATGAATCGAATCATGAATCATGAATTGAATCATGAATCATGAATTGAATCATGAATCATGAATTGAATCATAAATCATGAATCATGAATTGAATCATGAATCATGAATTGAATCATGAATCATGAATTGAATCATGAATCATGATTCATGAATCGAATCATGAATCATGAATTGAATCATGAATCATGAATCACGAATCATGAATTGAATCATGAATCATGAATCATGAATTGAATTATGAATCATGAATCATGAATCATGAATTGAATTATGAATCATGAATTGAATCATTAATTGAATCCTGAATTATGAATCATAAATTGAATAATGAATTGAATCATGAATCATGATTGAATCAGGAATCATGAATCATGAAATGAATCATGAATCATGAATTGAATCATTAATTGAATCCTGAATTATGAATCATAAATTGAATCATGAAATGAATCATGAATCATGAATCGAATCATGAATCGAATCATGAATCATGAATCATGAATTGAATCATGAATCATGAATCGAATCATGAATCATGAAATGAATCATGAATCATGACTCGAATCATGAATCATGAATTGAATCATAAATCATGAATCATGAATTGAATCATGAATCATGAATTGAATCATGAATCATGAATCATGAATCAAATCATGAATCATGAATCAAGAATTGAATCATGAATCATGAATTGAATCATAAATCATGAATCATGTATCATGAATCGAATCATGAATTAAATCATATATCATGAATAATGAATCATAAATCATGAATCGAATCATGAATTGAATCATCAATCATGAATCATGAATTGAATCATGAATCATAAATCGAATCATGAATCATGAATCATGAATTGAATCATGAGTCATGAATTGAATCATGAATCATGAATTGAATCATGAATCATGCATCGAATCATGAATCATGAATCATGAATTGAATCATGAATCATGAATCGAATCATGAATCATAAATCGAATCATGAATTGAATCATGAATCATGAATCAAGAATTAAATCATGAATCATGAATTCAATTATGAATTAAATCAAGAATTGAATCATAAATTGAAACATGAATCATGAATCGAATCATGATCCATAAATCTTGAATCGAATCATAAATTGAAACATGAATCATGAATCGAATCATGATCCATGAATCATGAATCGAATCATGATCCATAAATCTTGAATCGAATCATGAATCATGAATCATGAATGGAATCATGAATTGAATCATGAATCATGAATTGAATCATGAATCATAAATTGAATCATGAATCATGAATCATGAATTGAATCATGAAGCATGAATCGAATCATTAATCATAAAATGAATCATGAAATGAATCATGAATCATGACTCGAATCATGAATCATGAATCATGAATTGAATCATAAATCATGAATCATGAATTGAATCATGAATCATGAATTGAATCATGAATCATGAGTCATGAATCGAATCATTAATCATGACATGAATCATGAAATGAATCATAAATCATGAATTGAATCAGGAATCATGAATTATGAATTGAATCATGAAATGAATCATGAATCATGAATTGAATCATAAATCATGAATTGAATCCTGAATTGAATCATGAATCGAATCATGAATCATAAAACAGTAATTGAATCATGAATCATGAATCAAGAATTGAATCATGAATCATGAATTGAATCATGAATCATGAATTGAATCATAAATCATGAATCATGAATCATGAATCGAATCATGAATTGAATCATGAATCATGAATCATGAATCATAAATCATGAATCGAATCATGAATTAAATCATCAATCATGAATCATGAATTAAATCATGAATCATAAATCGAATCATGAATCATAAATCATGAATTGAATCATGAATCATGAATTGAATCATGAATCATGAATCGAATCATGAATTGAATCATGAATCATGAATCATGAATTGAATCATGAATCATGAATCGAATCATGAATCATGAGTCATGAATTGAATCATGAATGATGAATCGATTCATGAATCATGAATCATGAATTGAATCATGAATCATGAATCATGAATTGAATCATGACTCATTAATCATGAATCGAATCATGAATCATGAATCATGAATTGAATCATGAATCATGAATCATGAATTGAATTATAAATCATGAATTGAATCATGAATCATGAATTGAATCATGAATCATGAATCGAATCATGAATTGAATCATGAATCATGAATCATGAATTAAATCATGAATCATGAATCGAATCATGAATCATGAATTGAATCATGAATCATGAATTGAATCATGAATCATGAATTGAATCATAAATCATGAATCATGAATTGAATCATGAATCATGAATTGAATCATGAATCATGAATTGAATCATGAATCATGATTCATGAATCGAATCATGAATCATGAATTGAATCATTAATCATGAATCACGAATCATGAATTGAATCATGAATCATGAATCATGAATTGAATCATGAATCATGAATCAAATCATGAATCATGAATCATGAATTGAATTATGAATCATGAATTAAATCATTAATTGAATCCTGAATTATGAATCATAAATTGAATAATGAATTGAATCATGAATCATGATTGAATCAGGAATCATGAATCATGAAATGAATTATGAATCATGAATCGAATCATGAATCGAATCATGAATCATGAATCATGAATTGAATCATGAATCATGAATCGAATCATGAATCATGAAATGAATCATGAATCATAAATCGAATCATGAATCATAAATCATGAATTGAATCATGAATCATGAATTGAATCATGAATCATGAATCGAATCATGAATCATGAATCATGAATTGAATCATGAATCATGAATCGAATCATGAATCATGAGTCATGAATTGAATCATGAATGATGAATCGATTCATGAATCATGAATCGAATCATGAATTGAATCATGAATCATGAATTGAATCATGATTCATGAATGATGAATCGATTCATGAATCATGAATCGAATCATGACTCATTAATCATGAATCGAATCATGAATCATGAATTGAATCATGAATCATGAATCATGAATTGAATTATAAATCATGAATTGAATCATGAATCATGAATTGAATCATGAATCATGAATCGAATCATGAATTGAATCATGAATCATGAATCATGAATTAAATCATGAATCATGAATCGAATCATGAATTGAATCATGAATCATGAATCATGAATTAAATCATGAATCATGAATCGAATCATGAATCATGAATTGAATCATGAATCATGAATTGAATCATGAATCATGAATTGAATCATAAATCATGAATCATGAATTGAATCATGAATCATGAATTGAATCATGAATCATGAATTGAATCATGAATCATGATTCATGAATCGAATCATGAATCATGAATTGAATCATGAATCATGAATCACGAATCATGAATTGAATCATGAATCATGAATCATGAATTGAATTATGAATCATGAATCATGAATCATGAATTGAATTATGAATCATGAATTGAATCATTAATTGAATCCTGAATTATGAATCATAAATTGAATAATGAATTGAATCATGAATCATGATTGAATCAGGAATCATGAATCATGAAATGAATCATGAATCATGAATCGAATCATGAATCGAATCATGAATCATGAATCATGAATTGAATCATGAATCATGAATTGAATCATGAATCATGAAATGAATCATGAAATGAATCATGAATCATGACTCGAATCATGAATCATGAAATGAATCATAAATCATGAATCATGAATTGAATCATGAATCACGAATTGAATCATGAATCATGAATCGAATCATGAATCATGAAATGAATCTTGAAATGAATCATAAATCATGAATTGAATCATAAATTATAAATCATGAATTGAATCATGAATCGAATCATTAATCATAAAACATGAATTGAATCATGAATCATGAATCAAGAATTGAATCATGAATCATGAATTGAATCATAAATCATGAATCATGAATCATGAATCGAATCATGAATTAAATCATGAATCATGAATCATGAATCATAAATCATGAATCGAATCATGAATTGAATCATCAATCATGAATCATGAATTGATCATGAATCATAAATCGAATCATGAATCATGAATTGAATCATAAATCATGAATCATGAATCATGAATCGAATCATGAATTGAATCATGAATCATGAATCGAATCATGAATCATTAATCATGAATCGAATCATGAATCATGAATTGAATCATGAATCATGAATCATGAATTGAATTATAAATCATGAATTGAATCATGAATCATGAACCATGAATTGAATCATGAATCATGAATCGAATCATGAATTGAATCATGAATCATGAATAATGAATTGAATCATGAATCATGAATCGAATCATGAATCATGAATTGAATCATGAATCATGAATTGAATCATGAATCATGAATTGAATCATAAATCATGAATCATGAATTGAATCATGAATCATGAATTGAATCATGAATCATGAATTGAATCATGAATCATGAATTGAATCATGAATCATGATTCATGAATCGAATCATGAATCATGAATTGAATCATGAATCATGAATCACGAATCATGAATCATGAATCACGAATCATGAATTGAATCATGAATCATGAATCATGAATTGAATCATGAATCATGAATCGAATCATGAATCATGAATCATGATTTGAATTATGAATCATGAATTGAATCATTAATTGAATCCTGAATTATGAATCATAAATTGAATCATGAATTGAATCATGAATCATGATTGAATCAGGATTCATGAATCATTAAATGAATCATGAATCATGAATTGAATCATGAATCATGATTCATAAATTGAATCATGAATTGAATCATGAATCATGAAATAAATCATGACTTGAATCAAGATTCATGAACCATGAATTGAATTTTGAATTTAATCATGAATCATGAAATAAATCATGAATTGAATCAAGATTCATGAACCATGAATTTAATCATGAATCATGAATCGAATCATGAATCATGAATCAAGAATTGAATCATGAATCATGAATCGAATCATGAATCTTTAATTGAATCATGAATCATGAATGGAATCATGAAATGAATCATGAAATGAATAATGAATCATGAATTGAATCATGAATCACGAATTGAATCATGCATCATGAATTGAATCATGAATCATAAATCGAATCATGAATCATGATTCATGAATTGAATCATGAATCATGAATCATGTATTGAATCATAAATCATGAATTGAATCATGAATTGAATCATGAATCATGAATCGAATCATGAATCATGAAATAAATCATGAATTGAATCATAAATTGAATCATGAATCATGAATCATGAATCAAATCATGAATCATGAAATAAATCATAAATTGAATCAAGATTCATGAACCATGAATTGAATCATGAAATAAATCATGAATCATGAATTGAATCATAAATCATGAATCATAAATTTAATCATGAATCATGAATCGAATCATGAATCATGAATCAAGAATTGAATCATGAATCATGAATCGAATCATGAATCATGAATCGAATCATGAATCATGAATTGAATCATAAATCATTAATCATGAATTTAATCATGAACCATGAATCGAATCATGAATTAAATCATGAATCATGAATCGAATCATGAATCATGAATCGAGTCATGAATAATAAATCATGAATTAAATCATGAATCATGTATCGAATCATGAATTTAATCATGAATAATGAATCGAATCATAAATTTAATCATGAATCATGAATCGAATCATGAATCATGAATCGAGTCATGAATAATAAATCATGAATTAAATCATGAATCATGAATCAAATCATGAATCATGAGTCATGAATCATGAATCGAATCATGAATCATGAATCATGAATTGAATCATGAATCATGAATCATGAATTGAATCATGAATCATGAATTGAATCATAAATCATGAATCATGAATTGAATCATGAATCATGAATTGAATCATGAATCATGAATTGAATCATGAATCATGATTCATGAAACGAATCATGAATCATGAATTGAATCATGAATCACGAATCACGAATCATGAATTGAATCATGAATCATGAATTAATTTATGAATCATAAATCGAATCATGAATCATAAATCATGAATTGAATCATGAATCATGAATTGAATCATGAATCATGAATCGAATCATGAATCATGAATCATGAATTGAATCATGAATCATGAATCGAATCATGAATCATGAGTCATGAATTGAATCATGAATGATGAATCGATTCATGAATCATGAATCGAATCATGAATTGAATCATGAATCATGAATTGAATCATGATTCATGAATGATGAATCGATTCATGAATCATGAATCGAATCATGACTCATTAATCATGAATCGAATCATGAATCATGAATTGAATCATGAATCATGAATCATGAATTGAATTATAAATCATGAATTGAATCATGAATCATGAATTGAATCATGAATCATGAATCGAATCATGAATTGAATCATGAATCATGAATCATGAATTAAATCATGAATCATGAATCGAATCATGAATTGAATCATGAATCATGAATCATGAATTAAATCATGAATCATGAATCGAATCATGAATCATGAATTGAATCATGAATCATGAATTGAATCATGAATCATGAATTGAATCATAAATCATGAATCATGAATTGAATCATGAATCATGAATTGAATCATGAATCATGAATTGAATCATGAATCATGATTCATGAATCGAATCATGAATCATGAATTGAATCATGAATCATGAATCACGAATCATGAATTGAATCATGAATCATGAATCATGAATTGAATTATGAATCATGAATCATGAATCATGAATTGAATTATGAATCATGAATTGAATCATTAATTGAATCCTGAATTATGAATCATAAATTGAATAATCAATTGAATCATGAATCATGATTGAATCAGGAATCATGAATCATGAAATGAATCATGAATCATGAATTGAATCATTAATTGAATCCTGAATTATGAATCATAAATTGAATCATGAAATGAATCATGAATCATGAATCGAATCATGAATCGAATCATGAATCATGAATCATGAATTGAATCATGAATCATGAATCGAATCATGAATCATGAAATGAATCATGAATCATGACTCGAATCATGAATCATGAATTGAATCATAAATCATGAATCATGAATTGAATCATGAATCATGAATTGAATCATGAATCATGAATCATGAATCAAATCATGAATCATGAATCAAGAATTGAATCATGAATCATGAATTGAATCATAAATCATGAATCATGTATCATGAATCGAATCATGAATTAAATCATATATCATGAATAATGAATCATAAATCATGAATCGAATCATGAATTGAATCATCAATCATGAATCATGAATTGAATCATGAATCATAAATCGAATCATGAATCATGAATCATGAATTGAATCATGAGTCATGAATTGAATCATGAATCATGAATTGAATCATGAATCATGCATCGAATCATGAATCATGAATCATGAATTGAATCATGAATCATGAATCGAATCATGAATCATAAATCGAATCATGAATTGAATCATGAATCATGAATCAAGAATTAAATCATGAATCATGAATTCAATTATGAATTAAATCAAGAATTGAATCATAAATTGAAACATGAATCATGAATCGAATCATGATCCATAAATCTTGAATCGAATCATAAATTGAAACATGAATCATGAATCGAATCATGATCCATGAATCATGAATCGAATCATGATCCATAAATCTTGAATCGAATCATGAATCATGAATCATGAATGGAATCATGAATTGAATCATGAATCATGAATTGAATCATGAATCATAAATTGAATCATGAATCATGAATCATGAATTGAATCATGAAGCATGAATCGAATCATTAATCATAAAATGAATCATGAAATGAATCATGAATCATGACTCGAATCATGAATCATGAATCATGAATTGAATCATAAATCATGAATCATGAATTGAATCATGAATCATGAATTGAATCATGAATCATGAGTCATGAATCGAATCATTAATCATGACATGAATCATGAAATGAATCATAAATCATGAATTGAATCAGGAATCATGAATTATGAATTGAATCATGAAATGAATCATGAATCATGAATTGAATCATAAATCCTGAATTGAATCCTGAATTGAATCATGAATCGAATCATGAATCATAAAACAGTAATTGAATCATGAATCATGAATCAAGAATTGAATCATGAATCATGAATTGAATCATGAATCATGAATTGAATCATAAATCATGAATCATGAATCATGAATCGAATCATGAATTGAATCATGAATCATGAATCATGAATCATAAATCATGAATCGAATCATGAATTAAATCATCAATCATGAATCATGAATTAAATCATGAATCATAAATCGAATCATGAATCATAAATCATGAATTGAATCATGAATCATGAATTGAATCATGAATCATGAATCGAATCATGAATTGAATCATGAATCATGAATCATGAATTGAATCATGAATCATGAATCGAATCATGAATCATGAGTCATGAATTGAATCATGAATGATGAATCGATTCATGAATCATGAATCATGAATTGAATCATGAATCATGAATCATGAATTGAATCATGACTCATTAATCATGAATCGAATCATGAATCATGAATCATGAATTGAATCATGAATCATGAATCATGAATTGAATTATAAATCATGAATTGAATCATGAATCATGAATTGAATCATGAATCATGAATCGAATCATGAATTGAATCATGAATCATGAATCATGAATTAAATCATGAATCATGAATCGAATCATGAATCATGAATTGAATCATGAATCATGAATTGAATCATGAATCATGAATTGAATCATAAATCATGAATCATGAATTGAATCATGAATCATGAATTGAATCATGAATCATGAATTGAATCATGAATCATGATTCATGAATCGAATCATGAATCATGAATTGAATCATTAATCATGAATCACGAATCATGAATTGAATCATGAATCATGAATCATGAATTGAATCATGAATCATGAATCAAATCATGAATCATGAATCATGAATTGAATTATGAATCATGAATTAAATCATTAATTGAATCCTGAATTATGAATCATAAATTGAATAATGAATTGAATCATGAATCATGATTGAATCAGGAATCATGAATCATGAAATGAATTATGAATCATGAATCGAATCATGAATCGAATCATGAATCATGAATCATGAATTGAATCATGAATCATGAATCGAATCATGAATCATGAAATGAATCATGAATCATAAATCGAATCATGAATCATAAATCATGAATTGAATCATGAATCATGAATTGAATCATGAATCATGAATCGAATCATGAATCATGAATCATGAATTGAATCATGAATCATGAATCGAATCATGAATCATGAGTCATGAATTGAATCATGAATGATGAATCGATTCATGAATCATGAATCGAATCATGAATTGAATCATGAATCATGAATTGAATCATGATTCATGAATGATGAATCGATTCATGAATCATGAATCGAATCATGACTCATTAATCATGAATCGAATCATGAATCATGAATTGAATCATGAATCATGAATCATGAATTGAATTATAAATCATGAATTGAATCATGAATCATGAATTGAATCATGAATCATGAATCGAATCATGAATTGAATCATGAATCATGAATCATGAATTAAATCATGAATCATGAATCGAATCATGAATCATGAATTGAATCATGAATCATGAATTGAATCATGAATCATGAATTGAATCATAAATCATGAATCATGAATTGAATCATGAATCATGAATTGAATCATGAATCATGAATTGAATCATGAATCATGATTCATGAATCGAATCATGAATCATGAATTGAATCATGAATCATGAATCACGAATCATGAATTGAATCATGAATCATGAATCATGAATTGAATTATGAATCATGAATCATGAATCATGAATTGAATTATGAATCATGAATTGAATCATTAATTGAATCCTGAATTATGAATCATAAATTGAATAATGAATTGAATCATGAATCATGATTGAATCAGGAATCATGAATCATGAAATGAATCATGAATCATGAATCGAATCATGAATCGAATCATGAATCATGAATCATGAATTGAATCATGAATCATGAATTGAATCATGAATCATGAAATGAATCATGAAATGAATCATGAATCATGACTCGAATCATGAATCATGAAATGAATCATAAATCATGAATCATGAATTGAATCATGAATCACGAATTGAATCATGAATCATGAATCGAATCATGAATCATGAAATGAATCTTGAAATGAATCATAAATCATGAATTGAATCATAAATTATAAATCATGAATTGAATCATGAATCGAATCATTAATCATAAAACATGAATTGAATCATGAATCATGAATCAAGAATTGAATCATGAATCATGAATTGAATCATAAATCATGAATCATGAATCATGAATCGAATCATGAATTAAATCATGAATCATGAATCATGAATCATAAATCATGAATCGAATCATGAATTGAATCATCAATCATGAATCATGAATTGATCATGAATCATAAATCGAATCATGAATCATGAATTGAATCATAAATCATGAATCATGAATCATGAATCGAATCATGAATTAAATCATCAATCATGAATCATGAATTGAATCATGATTCATGAATGATGAATCGATTCATGAATCATGAATCGAATCATGAATCATTAATCATGAATCGAATTATGAATCATGAATCATGAATTGAATCATGAATCATGAATCATGAATTGAATTATAAATCATGAATTGAATCATGAATCATGATTCATGAATCTTGAATTGAATCATGAATCATGAATCGAATCATGAATCATTAATCATGAATCGAATCATGAATCATGAATCATGAATTGAATCATGAATCATGAATCATGAATTGAATTATAAATCATGAATTGAATCATGAATCATGAATTGAATCATGAATCATGAATCGAATCATGAATTGAATCATGAATCATGAATTAAATCATGAATCATGAATCAAATCATGAATCATGAATTGAATCATAAATCATGAATCATGAATTAAATCATGAATCATGAATTGAATCATGAATCATGAATTGAATCATGAATCATGATTCATGAATCGAATCATGAATCATGAATTGAATCATGAATCATGAATCACGAATCATGAATTGAATCATGAATCATGAATCATGAATTGAATCATGAATCATGAATCGAATCATGAATCATGAATCATGAATTGAATTATGAATCATGAATTGAATAATTAATTGAATCCTGAATTATGAATCATAAATTGAATCATGAATTGAATCATGAATCATGAATCATGAATTAAATCATGAATCATGAATTGAATCATGAATCATGAATTGAATCATGAATCATGATTCATGAATCGAATCATGAATCATGAATTGAATCATGAATCATGAATCACGAATCATGAATTGAATCATGAATCATGAATCATGAATTGAATCATGAATCATGAATCGAATCATGAATCATGAATCATGAATTGAATTATGAATCATGAATTGAATCATTAATTGAATCCTGAATTATGAATCATAAATTGAATCATGAATTGAATCATGAATCATGATTGAATCAGGAATCATGAATCATGAAATGAATCATGAATCATGAATCGAATCATGAATCGAATCATGAATCATGAATTGAATCATGAATCATGAATCGAATCATGAATCATGAAATGAATCATGAAATGAATCATGAATCATGACTCGAATCATGAATCATGAATCATGAAATGAATCATAAATCATGAATCATAAATCATGAATCATGAATTGAATCATGAATCACGAATTGAATCATGAATCATGAATCATGAATCGAATCATGAATCATGAAATGAATCATGAAATGAATCATAAATCATGAATTGAATCATAAATCATAAATCATGAATTGAATCATGAATCGAATCATGAATCATAAAACATGAATTGAATCATGAATCGAATCATGAATTAAATCATGAATCATGAATCATAAATCATGAATCGAATCATGAATTGAATCATCAATCATGAATCATGAATTGAATCATGAATCATAAATCGAATCATGAATCATGAATCATGAATTGAATCATGAATCATGAATTGAATCATGAATCATGAATTGAATCATGAATCATGAATCGAATCATGAATCATAAATCGAATCATGAATTGAATCATGAATCATGAATCAAGAATTAAATCATGAATCATGAATTCAATTATGAAGTAAATCAAGAATTGAATCATAAATTGAAACATGAATCATGAATCGAATCATGATCCATGAATCATGAATCGAATCATGATCCATAAATCTTGAATCGAATCATGAATCATGAATCATGAATGGAATCATGAATTGAATCATGAATCATGAATTGAATCATGAATCATAAATCGAATCATGAATCATGAATCATGAATTGAATCATGAATCATAATTCGAATCATGAATTGAATCATGAATCATGAATTGAATCATGAATCATAAATCGAATCATGAATCATGAATTGAATCATGAATCATGAATCGAATCATGAATTGAATCATGAATCATGAATCATGAATTGAATCATGAATCATGAATCGAATCATGAATCATGAATCATGAATTGAATCATGAATCATGAATCATGAATTGAATTATAAATCATGAATTGAATCATGAATCATGAATCGAATCATGAATTGAATCATGAATCATGAATCATGAATTGAATCATGAATCATGAATCGAATCATGAATTGAATCATGAATCATGAATTGAATCATGAATCATGAATCGAATCATGAATCATGAATTAAATCATGAATCATGAATTGAATCATGAATCATGAATTGAATCATAAATCATGAATCATGAATTGAATCATGAATCATGAATTGAATCATGAATCATGAATTGAATCTTGAATCATGATTCATGAATCGAATCATGAATCATGAATTGAATCATGAATCATGAATCACGAATCATGAATTGAATCATGAATCATGAATCATAATTGAATCATGAATCATGAATCGAATCATGAAACATGAATCATGAAATGAATCATGAATCATGAATTGAATCATGAATCATGATTCATAAATTGAATCATGAATTGAATCATGAATCATGAAATAAATCATGACTTGAATCTAGATTCATGAACCATGAATTGAATTTTGAATTGAATCATGAATCATGAAATAAATCATGAATTGAATCGAGATTCATGAATCAAGAATTGAATCATGAATCATGAATCGAATCATGAATCATGAATTGAATCATGAATCATGAATCGAATCATGAAATGAATCATGAAATGAATCATGAATCATGAATCGAATCATGAATCACGAATTGAATCATGCATCATGAATTGAATCATGAATCATAAATCGAATCATGAATCATGAATTGAATCATGAATCATGAATCATGTATTGAATCATAAATCATGAATTGAATCATGAATTGAATCATGAATCATGAATCATGAATCGAATCATAAATCATGAAATAAATCATGAATTGAATCATAAATTGAATCATGAATCTTGAAATAAATCATGACTTGAATCAAGATTCATGAACCATGAATTGAATTTTGAATTGAATCATAAATCATGAAATAAATCATGAATTGAATCAAGATTCATGAACCATGAATTTAATCATGAATCATGAATCGAATCATGAATCATGAATCGAATCATGAATCATGAATCAAGAATTGAATCATGAATCATGAATCGAATCATGAATCATGAATTAAATCATGAATCATGAATCGAATCATGAAATGAATCATGAAATGAATCATGAATCGAATCATGAATCACGAATTGAATCATGCATCATGAATTGAATCATAAATCATAAATCGAATCATGAATCATGAATTGAATCATGAATCATGAATCATGTATTGAATCATAAATCATGAATTGAATCATGAATTGAATCATGAATCATGAATCATGAATCGAATCATGAATCATGAAATAAATCATGAATTGAATCAAGATTCATGAACCATGAATTGAATCATGAAATAAATCATAAATCATGAATTGAATCATAAATCATGAATCATAAATTTAATCATGAATCATGAATCGAATCATGAATCATGAATCAAGAATTGAATCATGAATCATGAATCGAATCATGAATCATGAATCATGAATCATGAATCAAATCATGAATTGAATCATGAATCATGAATCATGAATTGAATCATAAATAATTAATCATGAATTTAATCATGAATCATGAATCGAATCATGAATTAAATCATGAGTCATGAATCATGAATTTATTCATGAATCATGTATCGAATCATGAATTTAATCATGAATAATGAATCGAATCATAAATTTAATCATGAATCATGAATCGAATAATGAATCATGAATCGAGTCATGAATAATGAATCATGAATTGAATCATGAATCATGAATCAAATCATGATTCATGAATCATGAATTGAATCAGGAATCATGAATCATGAATTGAATCATGAATCGAATCATAAATTAAGTAATAAATCATGAATCATGAATTGAATCATGAATCATGAATCGAATCATAAATTGAGTAATGAATCATGAATCATGAATTGAATCATGAATCATGAATTGAATCATAAATCATGAATCATGAATTGAATCATGAATCATGAATTGAATCATGAATTAAATCATGAATAATGAATCATGAATTTAATCATGAATCATGAATCATGTATCGAATCATGAATTTAATCATAAATAATGAATCGAATAATGAATCATGAATCATGAATTGAGTCATGAATAATGAATCATGAATTGAATCATTAATCATATATCAAATCATGAATCATGAATCATGAATTGAATCATGAATCATGAATCATGAATTGAATCAGGAATCATGAATCATGAATTGAATCATAAATCATGAATTGAATCATGAATCATGAATTGAATCATGAATCATGAATCGAATCATAAATTGAGTAATGAATCATGAATCATGAATTGAATCATGAATCATGAATTGAATCATAAATCATGAATTGAATCATAAATCATGAATCATGAATTGAATCATGAATCATGAATTGAATCATGAATCATGAATCATGATTCGAATCATGAATCATGAATTGAATCATGAATCATGAATTGAATCATGAATCATGAAATGAATCATGAATTAAATCATGAATTCAAACATGAATCATGAATCAAATCATGAATTCAAACATGAATCATGAATCGAATCATGAATTGAATCAAGAATCATGAATTGAATTATGAATTAAATCAAGTATTGAATCATGAATTAAAACATGAATCATGAATCGAATCATGATTTATGAATCATGAATTTAATCATGAATCATGAATCATGAATTAAATCATGAATAATGAATTATGAATTAAATCATGAATTATGAATCATGAATCATGAATCATGAATTGAATGATGAATCATGAATCATGAATTATGAATTGAATCATAAATCATGAATCATGAATTAAATTATGAATCATGAATTGAATCATGAATCATGAATCATGAATTGAATCATAAATCATGAATCATGAATCGAATCATGAATCATGAACCATGAATCATGAATCATGAAATGAATCATAAATCATGAATTGAATCATGAATCATGAATTGAATCAGGAATCCTGAATCATGAAATGAATCATGAATCATGAAATGAATCATGAATCATGAATTGAATCATGAATCATGAATTAAATCATGAATCATGAATTGAATCATGAATCATAAATCGAATCATGAATCATGAATTAAATCATGAATCATGAATTGAATCATGAATCATGAATTGAATCATAAATCATGAATCATGAATCGAATCATGAATCATGAACCATGAATCATGAATCATGAATTGAATCATGAATTATGAATCATGAATTGAATCATGAATCATGAATTGAATCAGGAATCATAAATCATGAAATGAATCATGAAATGAATCATGAATCATGAATTGAATCATGAATCATAAATCGAATCATGATTCATAAAGCATGATTGAATCATAAATCATGATTGAATCATAAATCATGAATCATGAATCGAATATCATGAATCATGAATCGAATCATGAATCATGAACCATGAATCATGAATCGAATCATATATCATGAATTGAATCATAAATTATGAATCATGAATTGAATCATGAATCATGAATTGAATCATAAATAATGAATCATGAAATGAATCATGAATCATGAATCGAATTATGAATCATAAAACATGTATTGAATCATGAATGATGAAACATGAATTAAATCATGAATCATGAATTGAATCATGAATGATGAATCGAATCATGAATCATGAATCGATTCATGAATTGAATCATGAATCATGAATTGAATCATGAATCATGAATCATGAATTGAATCATGAATCATGAATCATGAATTGAATTATAAATCATGAATTGAATCATGAATCATGAATCATGAATTGAATCATGAATCATGAATCATGAATCGAATCATGAATTGAATCATGAATCATGAATCATGAATTGAATCATGAATCGAATCATGAATCATGAATTGAATCATGAATCATGAATTGAATCATGAATCATGAATTGAATCATAAATCATGAATCATGAATTGAATCATGAATCATGAATTGAATCATGAATCATGAATTGAATCATGAATCATGATTCATGAATCGAATCATGAATCATGAATTGAATCATGAATCATGAATCACGAATCATGAATTGAATCATGAATCATGAATCATGAATTGAATCATGAATCATGAATCGAATCATGAATCATGAATCATGATTTGAATTATGAATCATGAATTGAATCATTAATTGAATCCTGAATTATGAATCATAAATTGAATCATGAATTGAATCATGAATCATGAAATAAATCATGACTTGAATCAAGATTCATGAACCATGAATTGAATTTTGAATTGAATCATGAATCATGAAATAAATCATGAATTGAATCAAGATTCATGAACCATGAATTTAATCATGAATCATGAATCGAATCATGAATCATGAATCAAGAATTGAATCATGAATCATGAATCGAATCATGAATCATGAATTGAATCATGAATCATAAATGGAATCATGAAATGAATAATAAATCATGAATCGAATCATGAATCACAAATTGAATCATGCATCATGAATTGAATCATGAATCATAAATCGAATTATGAATCATGAATCATGAATTGAATCATGAATCATGAATCATGTATTGAATCATAAATCATGAATTGAATCATGAATTGAATCATGAATCATGAATCGAATCATGAATCATGAAATAAATCATGAATTGAATCATAAATTGAATCATGAATCATGAATCATGAATCAAATCATGAATCATGAAATAAATCATGAATTGAATCAAGATTCATGAACCATGAATTGAATCATGAAATAAATCATGAATCATGAATTGAATCATAAATCATGAATCATAATTTTAATCATGAATCATGAATCGAATCATGAATCATGAATCAAGAATTGAATCATGAATCATGAATCGAATCATGAATCATGAATCGAATCATGAATCATGAATCATGAATTGAATCATAAATCATAAATCATGAATTGAATCATGAATCGAATCATGAATCGAATCATGAATCATAAAACATTAATTGAATCATGAATCATGAATCAAGAATTGAATCATGAATCATGAATTGAATCATGAATCATGAATTGAATCATAAATCATGAATCATGAATCATGAATCGAATCATGAATCATGAATCATAAATCATGAATCGAATCATGAATTAAATCATCAATCATGAATCATGAATTGAATCATGAATCATAAATCGAATCATGAATCATAAATCATGAATTGAATCATGAATCATGAATTGAATCATGAATGATGAATCAATTCATGAATTGAATCATGAATCATGAATCATGAATTGAATCATGAATCATGAATCGAATCATGAATCATGAATCATGAATTGAATCATGAATGATGAATCGATTCATGAATCATGAATCGAATCATGAATTGAATCTTGAATCATGAATTGAATCATGATTCATGAATGATGAATCGATTCATGAATCATGAATCGAATCATGAATCATTAATCATGAATCGAATCATGAATCATGAATCATGAATTGAATCATGAATCATGAATCATGAATTGAATTATAAATCATGAATTGAATCATGATTCATGATTCATGAATCATGAATTGAATCATGAATCATGAATCGAATCATGAATCATTAATCATGAATCGAATCATGAATCATGAATCATGAATTGAATCATGAATCATGAATCATGAATTGAATTATAAATCATGAATTGAATCATGAATCATGAATCGAATAATGAATCATGAATCGAATCATGAATTGAATCATGAATCATGAATTAAATCATGACTCATGAATCGAATCATGAATCATGAATTGAATCATAAATCATGAATCATGAATTAAATCATGAATCATGAATTGAATCATGAATCATAAATTGAATCATGAATCATGATTCATGAATCGAATCATGAATCATGAATTGAATCATGAATCATGAATCATGAATTGAATCATGAATCATAAATCGAATCATGAATCATGAATCATGAATTGAATTATGAATCATGAATTGAATCATTAATTGAATCCTGAATTATGAATCATAAATTGAATCATGAATTGAATCATGAATCATGAATCATGAATTAAATCATGAATCATGAATTGAATCATGAATCATGAATTGAATCATGAATCATGATTCATGAATCGAATCATGAATCATGAATTGAATCATGAATCACGAATCATGAATTGAATCATGAATCATGAATTGAATCATGAATCATGAATCGAATCATGAATCATGAATCATGAATTGAATTATGAATCATGAATTGAATA
>NW_027447699.1:0-26344 GCF_038048845.1 Mixophyes fleayi | reverse complement strand
AAGTTAAAAAGCCCTGTTATTATTAATAAAGATATGTGCTGACCCCCTGTGTTTTGGCTTTGGATGTGGTTTGGGTTATAAAACGTGTTCGTGTTTTAGTTTTGTGACAAGTTTTGCATAAAAATCGTGAAAGGTTTTGGCTTTAGTTTTGGATCTAGATTTAATTAAACATTGTGAAAATAGGTAAAATAATGTCATGTTGAGCTATGTTTGCTCCTATATAATTATTTATAGCATTAACAATCTTTTAAAGTCATCTTCAGTGATCCTTTCATAACTGTTCCAATTGTCACTAATTTTGTCCAAAATTTGCAGCGAGCTGTCTTAATGAAGGATTTTGTAATTTTGTCACTGTTGCATTTGCTTTCTCTAATTCAATTCCAAAAATAATTAATCAGTCTATACAGTTCTCTAACTCCATCACATAGCGTAAATCGTCAGTCATCATATCTTCATCTCTAAATGTATTCTTTGCCAAGGCCAAAATCTGTCCTCATAATTTCTCAGAATGTGGACTTTCAATTGCATTGTCAAGACATGTTTTGGGCAGCCAAATCTGCATCAATGTGAGTATTATACATACTTACATGTGTGGGAAGGGCAACTATTGGCCTATCTAAACTGTCTGTTTTACATATTCCTTACATTTCACTAATAGAACATGTAAATATTATTTATATCCGTTCCATTATTTATATACATGGGTCTTGGGGACCACCACCGCTGCAAGTCTCTGGCAGTATCTCTTACCCCGGGGTTGGAAGAAGATTGCCCTAGGGACTGACTCTTCAGCCCTCCCCATAAATATTATTATTATTATTATCATTTATTTGTTAGACGCCACAAGGTTTCCGCAGCGCCGTACATAGTACAAACAGAAGAGCATACAGGGTGACATAGTACAGAGCAATAAACACAAAGTACCGGTACTTCAGAAACTCCGGGCAGACATATGGGCGAAGACGGAGCAGAAGAACAGGTATGGAGACAGGAGGGGAGAGGGGCCCTGCTCATACGAGCTCACATTCTAAGGGAGGGTGAACAAACAGGAACAAGAGGGACCCATTAAAGTAAGGGAGAGAAAGGCGGGGCTAGGGGAGAGAGGGGAGAACGAGAGAAGGAGGTTAGTGAAGGAGCAACAAGGTTAGGGTTAAGTGGATGGTTGGTATGTATGGTAAATATGTACGAGTCCCCTGGTTTGATTCAGAACAACAGCATTGCAGCACAGAGCATATAAGTAAAAACAAGGTATGAATGCTCTGCTCTTGGATACCGATGAATTCTCTCTCTGCCTATTGAGAAGTGCATAGTACTAGTACTAGAAGTTTTCGGTGTGGGTGCAGGCCACCTTCGTCTATTTACTTTTATAAATGTCTAACTCAATTCATTCATACCACTGTCCATCCCAGTGACCTCTTCCTGTTACTGTAGCTTCACTGTCTTTGATACATGCCCTGTAACATTCAAAATGTATTGTGTGTGTAGTCTTTGAAGTTTTGTAGTATGGGTGCAGGCCACCGTCTTTTATCAGTATCATGATTTATTTATATCATCATCATCATCATCATCATCATCTATTTATTTATATAGCGCCACCAATTCCGCAGTGCTGCACAGAGAACTCACTTACATCAGTCCCTGCCCCATTGGAGCTTACAATCTAAATCCCCTAGCATATACACACACAGACCGAGAGAGACTAAGGTCAATTTAATAGCAGCCAATTAACCTACCAGCATAGGTTATGAAAGCACTGCTCCTGGATACAGAGGATTGTTCTCTATGCACATCAAGAAGTGCATAGTACTAGTATTTGAAGTTTTTGGTATGGGTGCAGGCTACCTTTGTCTATTTACTTTATAAATGTCTAAATCTATTCATTTATACCACTGTCCAGCCAATGACCTCATCCTGTTACTGTAGCTTTACTGTCTAAGATGGATGCCCTATAACATTCACAAAGTATTGTGTGAGTAAACTTTGAAGTTTTGTAGTATTGGTGCAAGCCATCTTCACTTATCAGCATCTTAATTTATTTATATACAGTAAATTACTTAGCACAATTGGGTATCTACTTGTCTAAATATATACTGATGCGTCTGTCCATCTAATGACATCTGATTGTTACTGTCTCATGATGCATGCTGTCTATTGTTCCAATTATAGTGTGTGCATAGCGTTTCAACATTTTTATCTCTTGCACCTTAATTCACACTAAAATTTTGTTTTTGTTAAATTTATACAATTGATTTTTGATTCAGTTGGTGGCATGGCAGCTGACATTTTTTTTGCAGCTGCTGAAATGTCTTACATGCGGTCACTGAATGTCGAAAAATGGCCAGAAAAAACCCTCACTCACAAACACCCTTTTTTAAATATAAATGTTACTGAATGACCGTTTCAAAATTGACAAGTATTAAAAAATAGAAACGATCAGAATATATAACATTTTTTGGGCTGTGCAGCAGCGTTGACCCTCACATGCAAACACCCTTTTTTAAATATAGATGTCACAGAATGACCCTTTTAAGATTGACAAGTATTGTAAAATAGAAAAAAAGTGTACAATATATAGAGGTTTTTTTTGGGGGGGTGCAGGTACACACAGTTTATTTCTAAATTAATTCAAATGTCACTGCTCCACACAAGATTACTTTCACTAGAAAAAGTTAAAATTTTAAAAGAAATAAATTGATTTATGTTTTTTGGATTCTGCTAATAATAGTCATACAGCAAAAGCACACTGTTTTTCTCAACAAAATATACTACTTATATACTACTTGGCGCACAAATACGAGTCATGACTCAATTTCACTCGGAACCCCAAAACTCGGATCTGTCAGATTTCTCAGAATCCGAACCGCTCATCCCTAATTAATATGAAGACCAAACAAGACTTGTTGATATAAACATGAATCATAACTGTAGTTTTTTGGTACTGCTGTTATTTTTAATCTGTCATATTGTGGTGTCAGCTTGAAATATTTTAAGTCACAATAGCCTATAATGTTCCAGCAAGTAAATGGTTGAATAATGACTAAAACAAAGCTTTGGTGAGCTTCTGCATTGTAAATACAGCATAAGGTAACAGAAAGATGTTCTGCCAAAAGCAGAAGCCAAGATATTTACTATTTACATATTTATTAGAATTTCCTGCTTGCCTCTGGGAGCAAAGCCTTCTCAAAATCGAATTCCTTAAAGTAAACAGCCCAACGGATAAATGCAGAGAGGAAAATAATGAAACCAAGCATTTTGGAATTGATGATATGGCACAAGGATGAATATTAGAGACTGGGTATGTTGCTTAGGGAAATGTCTAGCCAGTGCTCATTGGTGAAATCCTTAGCAAATTAATTATAAACTCACTTAATTATGCTTAGTGTTATTTGGCCACGTTAATACCAATTAGTCCTGGTACGTTTTCAATAATATGTTTTTCTAGTTTCATTCACCCATGGGTAATAAGCATTTCTAATCACCTTCAAAATCTGTTTTGTGAATTGTTGCAGAACACTTTAAATAAAACAAAGAAATCCATAATTCATCCTTGTGTGGTAGTGTGAGCAGAATCACCTATGTATCTCGTTTGGTCAGTGCATATCATAGAGAAAAAGCGTTGTATGCAACTTACACAAAATAAAAATGTTTCCAATTTGTTTCCAAAAATATTCTTGGAGTACAGTTATCCAGCTATCCAGTTCACATAACGGGCCTGAGTCATTAAGTAAACTAAGGCAAAAAAAGGAGTAAATGGTCTCCGGGACAAACCATTCTACAATGCAATGGGTGCATGATTAGTTTATTTATTTATATTAGTTATATTAGTTATTTTGCACATAAGTTAAATACTGGCTGTTTTTTCATCTAACACATAAATACTTGATAGCTTTTTTTTACACTAAAATTTAATGTTGATCTAGGACATGCCCTACCCAAACTATAAATATGTCCCAAAATTTAAAATGTACATCCCCTTTCAATGCAACATGGTTTTACCCAGGTGCAAAGTTACTCCTTTTTTATTCTTTGCTCTCCTTAATGACTCAGGCTCAACATGTGTCCATGGATTGATAGCATATAGACAGACAATTGATTTTCTTTCTAGAAATACTTTATTTTTTAACAATTTTTTTTCTGTAACTCTTACTCCAAAATTATTCATCATTGCAATCAATATTTATCTATAACTAGTTTAAATTAATATATGATTACCATGCACAGTACAACATTAGCATGTATGTGTATTTGCAGCTGTTTACTGGATGCTGCAAGCCCATATAATTAACCATATAGTAAATTTCATTGCAAGGCCTCAGGGCAGGAATTAATGCAGATAAGAACATGACTTTCCTGTAGGAAAACATGACTGATGAAGAAACATGGCTACCTAAGATTGAGTATAATGAATTACAGGTTCATGTTAGAGCCTCCAATGAATCAGTTGGAGCTGATTAGAAGTAATATAACTAAATGGAGAAAAAAAAGACATTAATCCTTTGCCCACAAAGAGATGGCTACACTGTAGCTAGGTACCAGCGGAACTGAAATTTGTATGTGTTTTCTTTTATTTGTGTAGAAATAGAGCTCTTAGCAACTTCCTCATGGATACAGGTTGAGTCATTCGGACACAGGGTTTCATACATGTCAACCTCTCAGTGGAGCGCATGCAACTCTTTAGGTGGCTGGCCGTCTTACGTATATAATAATAGAATGTAGAGATTAGTCTTCTGGAGGTGAACATACACAGGTAGAAGGCTTCTAGCATAGAAGGAAAATGAGAGGTCCACTGCTTAATTTAACTAATGTAGTAATGACGTAGTTGTAGGTATTGATAAAATACCTTTGACAGTAGCCCAAAATGATCCTGGAGCTCAGAGAACTCAGGGAAACATTTAGGGAAGCTATGTCATGAGAAAATGTGATGTTGTGCTTTTTCCAGTGGACAAAAGCACAGAGTTTTTTTAATACATTTTTTACTATTTTTCACTTTCATTTTACTACGCATCATAGACCATTATGTATGTAGGTACATATGTATTAACTAATGAATTAATGAATTCAAGTATGTATATACAGTATTTAGGTATGTATTTAATTATACTCAAATAAAATGCATTTAAATGAAACAAAATACACTTACATGACATATGTGGGGAAAGTTTACAGAACATCTTCACCCATTGTTTTTTTTATTCATAACTTCTAATTGATAATAAGAATGACAACAATGTTTACAAATTATTAAGGGAAATTTATGAAAGTGCAAGAATTCACATCCTTCAAATGCCTTTGATTTTTCCTTGATATCCCAGAGGGCCTGTCCGACACAGTAAGTGTCCACCATACTACAGTTTAAGACTGTGTAATTTGTTAATTTACAATGAAGTCTTTCTCCTAATAGGCTGCTTTGTTCTCATTTATATCTTAAATTATTTATAATAGTGAGAAGACAACAAAACTGTCTTATATGTATAATTTTTTTGTGTTTGAAAGTTGATGTTACACTGGTTGAAATTTGACTAAAATGCTATTTCTACATTATTATTATTATTATTAAATTTTATTTAAAGGGCACCACAAAGTGTTCGCAGCACCGTACAGTAACAAACTGTAGGACAGTACAATGTATAACAGTACAACAATAAACAAGTGACACTGTAACTCAGGTAGCTCAAATCACAGCTAATAAGAAAGAGTGAAAGGGTGAGGGTGAGGGTGAGGGATATTCAGCACAGCAGGAAATCTTTGCCCAAGAGTGTGGGTGCAGCTAACAGGTTAAGAACCACTGAAAGGTGCAAAGAAAAGCAAGAGGGAGTCAGTGAGCAGTTGGCCCAAGAAGGAGCTAGGCAGAGTAGCTGGAGAGCAAAGTTAGAAGTGATAGAAACAGGAGAGAAGGCCCGCTAAGAGGAGTTTACAATCTATATAAGCATGCACAATATGGACAAAAGTATTTGGCCACAACTGTTAATTATTGAATTGAGGTGTTTCAATCAGACCCATTGACAGACGTGTATAAAATCAAGCACCTAGCAGTGCAGTCTCCATTTGCAAACATTTGTGATAGAAAATGGGTCATTCTGAAGAGCTCAGTGACTTCAAGCGTGGTACTGTGATAGGATGCCACCTTTGCAATAAGATAGTTCGTGAAATTTCATCCCTGTTGGATATACAACTGTCAACTGTAAGTGATATTATTAGAAAGTGGAAGTGTTTAGGAACAACAGCAACTCAACCATGAAGTGAAGACCATGAAATATCACAGAACGGTTTTAACGACTGCTAAGGCGCATGGTGCAAAAGTCGCCAACGCTCTGCTGATTCTATAGCTGAAGAGTTTTGAACTTTACTGGCTTTAATGTAAGCACAAAAACTGTGTGTTGGGAGCTTAATAGAATGGGTTTCCATGGCCAAGCAGCTGAATGCAAGCCTCACATCACCAAGACTAATGCTAAGTGTCAGACGAAGTGGTGTAAAGAACACCAACACTGGACTGTGGAGCAGTGGAAACATGTTCTGTGGCATGACAAATTACGCTTCTCTGTTTGGCAGTCAGATGGGTAAGTCTGGGTTTGGCGGATGCCGGAAGAACGTTACCTGCCTGACTGCATTATGCCAACTGTGAAGTTTAGTGGAGGAGGGATAATGGTATGGGGCTGTTTTTCAGGGTTTGGACTAGTTCCCTTAGCTCAAGTGAAGGGCAATCTTAATGCTTGACCATACAAAGTCATTTTGGACAATGCTATGCTTTCAACTTTGTGGCAACAATTTGGGAAGGCCCTTATATATTCCACCATGACTATGCCCCAGTGCACAAAGCTAGGTTTGATGAGTTTAGTGTAGAAAAACTTGACTGGCCCACACAAAGCCCTGACCTCAACCCCATCAAACACCTTTGGGATGAACTGAAATGGAGATTGCAAGCCATGCCTACTCGTCCAACATCTGACCTCATAAATGCTATATAGAATGAATGGGCACAAATTCCCACAGAAACACTTCAACATCCTGTGGAAAGCCTTCCAAGGAGAGTGGAAGCAGTTATCACTGCAAATGAGGGACCAAATCCATATTAAAGTATATGTATTTGAATACAATGTCATTACAGTCCCTCGGTGTAATGGGCAAGCGTCTGAATACTTTTGTCCATATAGTGAATTTGCACATGGAAAAAAAGTATCCTATTGACATATAAGATGATTTTTGGATACCCTTATATGTGGCACTTTGCAGGTATGGGGGTAATTCAACTCCCTGTGTTGTTCTTTAGGACATGTTAGTATGGCTATTGCTACACGTCATTACCATTACTACAGTAATTTCAACTCTAATTTTTGCTCACAGCTCACTGAGCCGTGAGCAGAAGTCCATGTTGAAATTACTGTACTAAGAGTAATAATGTGCAACCTGCATTGTTCTTTAGAACTATATTTAGAAATATATATAAATACACTGTCTTTTGTATGTATCTATATTGAAACTAATATATATATATATATATATATATATATATATATATATATATAAAACCATTCACTATCCACTTTAATAGATATATCTGAACACCTGCTAGTTACTGCATATATCTAATCAGTCATTCATGTGGCAGAAACTCAATGTATAAAAGCATGATGCAGACACGAGCAAAAATTGCAATTGTTGTTCAGACCAACCACCAGAATAGAGAAGAAATGTGTTCTAAGTGACTTTTACTGTGGAATGATTGTTGGTGCCATACGGTAGTTTCAGTACCTCAGAAACTGTTGATCTCTTGGGATTTTTGCACACAACAGTCTCTAGAGTTTACAGAGAATGGTGCTCAAAACCAAAAGCAGCCCCATTTGGCCCATTGTTAATCCGGCCTTGACTGTGTGTCTCCTGTCTATCTGACCACTCCCCTTAGGTTGTAAGCTCTTACGACTCTCTTACCTCATGTCCTCCTCTTCTTACTTCTTTTGCCTTTGGCATGCCAGCTTCATTTTGCATCTCCTCACTAGGCTCCTGCCCTTGGTCCCCAGATTCCATTTGCCTTCCATCCTTAATCACTGGCTCTGATCCTGTTATTTACGCCCACACTCATGGGCACAGGTTCAGCTAGCTCTGGTTCATTCCCCTACCTCTCTTCCTCCCCTTTTCTAGTTTTATTGTATTCTGGGACATGCTTATAACTTATTGCCATGTGTGTCTGTTCATAGATGTGTTGAGATTTTAACTACGGCGTGTTTAGTTTATTTTCCTGTAATTCTAAGTTTTGATTTGTTCTATGCTCTCTGTACAGCGTTGCGGACCCTATGTGGTGGTCTATAAATAAAGAATAAGAATAATAATCATTAGCCTATAATCAGAAGATGCAAAATTTTTCACGTAATAAAAATATAGGTGGAAATGTCATTACCACTCTGGGAAGTGTATGTCTTGTTCTTTTGTAAACTACCTTTAATATATCTGCATTCAAAGAGATTGCTGGTAAATGAATGAATCATAGATAACAGAAGTGAAGCATTTACTCCAAGGATATAGCCATTTATGATTATAAAATAGAAGACAGCTGCCTTAAATTTTTCCTTCTATGAGACACAGATTTTTGCAAGTAAGGAAAGGTTGGTGCGCTCTTCAGACTGAGCTTTAAATAATTTATGGTATGTTTAAATGTTACCTTCCACTATTAACTTAAAGTGATTCTAATCTATTTTAAATTGTGTGCATATACTGTAGATTGACACAGGCTTCAATGGCTTTCCTACGCTGAGAAGACAAACAGGCAGGAGAAATATGCACAATAATGAAGAATGAGTCACCAAGAATGAACATTTCATTCTTAATTCAAGGTTTCTCCTGTAGATGTTTGCAGTTTGTTCAGCTTTCAGTGCAGAGTGAGTTTACCCTCCTGTTTACTAAGCTGACAAAGGCAAAAGAACCTTGGTAGGATGGGGAGAAAAAATAAAGCTAAAAGGTTGTCAACCCACGCATAACACTTAACACCAGAGTGCCCCTTTTAGACAATGCAGGAGAAGAGAATGTCAGATGAGCAGTAAGGTTTGTATTGGTTTGGAACGAATGCAGCTAGCTAAAGTCAGCACACAGTTTAAACAACATTCCACTCTCAATACCTTCTCATTTTTTTTGAACATCCGTGGGCAGGAGAATAATAAGTTTAGAGAATTTTTTTTTTTGCAAAACTATTTGTTAATGTGCTAAGCTCCTTCTATAAGAAATACTTTACACCACCAATGCTGAAAGAATAGTGTAGTAAGTAAATAGACTAAAATAATACACAGAGTTAACAAAATCTTAGTAATCTGCAACTAAAGAAAGCTGGTTAAAACGTTAATTGACATTTGACTGCCTTTTATAACTTTTTGTGTAGCCCACCGTTATGGACAAATTATTGTTAGACAAGTAATTTTTAGGAGAGAATGAAAATAAGTGGCATGGCAATAGGATCTCATTAATGATTGGCCCCAGAGAAATAAGAGACTAGGATGAATATGCATTTGATGCTATCAGCCAAAGTGTGAGAGTGGAGGTGTCAGGCACACTAGTTGGTCCCTACCTTACCTAACAGTCTTACACTACAATGTAATTTTCTAAAAATGACATGTCAACTCAGAGTAGAGAGATGCTTATAGCTCTCAGAGTAGAGTTGATCAAGATTAAAATTTGGGCCCATAGACTTGATAATTTAGCAATTCAGGACTAAATATTATTATATTCAGCAGCTAAAAAATTCCTCCTCTACAATCAGACCAATCATTGTCAGGTAAAGTGGGACAAAGCCATTCACAAAAAAAGTCACGAAAATATGATCATAATATTATAAAATGAGCATGTAGAAGAAAGGAAAGAAGAAGAAGAAGAAGAAAGAGGAAAGAAGAAAGGACAAGAAGAAATAATAAATGAAAAACACCTGTTGATAAGTCCAATCAAATAAAATTTTAGATACAATTAAACCACTTCTATCAAGTAGAAGTTACTAACCGCTTTGAAAAAGTTTGTACGTGAAAGACGAAATGCGTCAGTGGGTAATACGCAGCAGAGAAATCACAATTACAGACACTATTGAGCAGTAGTTTAACTGATGTGCCTGCAGTTATACTGGACAGCTGGGCGGGAGGAGAGAACAAGGTGGCCACCACAGTGAACAAGTACAGAGAAGTTCAGTGAAACTTTCTTGACAGGTTTGTTTAGTAAAACTAATCTACATTTAAGATCATGTGTGGATATCACCTGTTGGGGGCATCTTTCTCCCAAAAAATGTATCATTTATTTAGTACATTCTATAAAATGACAGTCAGAATCCAGTTGGCTGCTATAGGCAACATCTCCAATTTTTCAAACCCGCCAGCTTGCTACATTTATCCCCAGGAATTCTGCTACAAATTGAGTACATTAATCCCCAGGAATTCTGCTACAAATTGAGTACATTAATCCCCAGGAATTCTGCTACAAATTGAGCCTTGGAAAAAAGCTAAGTAGCCCAGAGTTGAACTAAATTAATTTCACATATTTCTGTCATAGTTGTTACTTATTACATTCTGGGACTCAATAAAAATAACTTTAATTTGGAAGATTTACTTCCTAATCTCAAGAGTTCCTAATATATTCCTAATGATATAAGAAAAATCGTTTTGGAATCTTTTCTGGACTTTCTAACTCGGCATGTGCAAATGGTTTCTAGCAAACTGTGGCATAATATTAGCTCTCCTCTGCTTATAGATTGCAATTTACATTTTTTTGTTTTATAAAATGTATGTGTAATCAATTTGCTAAATTTATATAGATTTGATTTTTTTTTTCTTAAAAGTGTGTATGCAATAATTGGTTCTCTGTATTATTTTTTCTGTCTCTCAACAAATTTGATACCATTTATTTTCCTTGTACTATACTGTTCTATTTTTTTCTGTATGTGCCTATTTCACACTCATTCTTCCTAGTTGTATGAAAAGAAAAAGATCTCTTGGTTTCTCTTAAGTGATTCTTGATTCCAAAACAGCTTTGCAAAATTGAACTATTTCATACACTAGTTTGTTGTCTGTCTACACTGCTCGTTCACTTAACGCAGAGATTGTACACATGTTGTTAAACACTATCAATCCTTAATAGGCATATTGCAATAATTAACATTGTAGCTATAACTTACATTATACAAAGTACAAAGGTTTTTTTTTTTAGCAGATTACAGTTGTCTTTCTGCTCATCCACACTTTCAATTGTTTATTGTTAACTGAGATAATTACTGCAGTAGGTGTTGTTCCAGGCTATTGAAATACAATTTATATTTATAGAGCCAGAAAATTGCCTGTGTCAAAAATGTTTTTTTTGACCATGAAAATATTACTGTTGTAGGTATAGTTACAGACCTTTGAAGAATACTTTATCATTATACCACTAGAAGTTCTGTTTTTAGCAACTTATCTATACCTCAAGTAAACATCAGAACCCATTTTTAAATGTGACATTCAAAAATGCAGACATTCAAACCACCTACAATAAAGATAATAATGATTTATTGAGCTCAAGAACAAAACTATGACTGTGATTTGTATTACATTTTACACTTTGCTCATTGTACTAAATTTTGCAGTAGGTTTGGTTCAAATTTTTAGAATATAGTTTAAACCAGCTGCCCTGTCTTTGTATCATTCTCATTCAAATAAATAACAAAGTAAATGTAACTCAAATTATTTTAATATACATTAATCTATTTACAGTCCTATATTGTCTTACAAACACTTCATTTTCACTCACATTAATAACTCAGTAGTCCAAATTATTTTTCATATACTTTAAAAAAAAAACATTTTTTATAAATTCCTTGTTTGCATTCAAATAAATATTGCATTTAGATATGGGTTAAAATTTTAAATTATTCCTATTATTCTATTTCTTTTTTTAGAAGAGCTCCTTTTTGTCATCCCGTTAAATAGCATAGTAGAGGTTTTTGAAATTATTTTAATATACATTGTATCAACTGCACCTGAAATGTATCTGTATTATAATTTCCTATTTGCACACAAATAAATATCACCATAGTTATTGTTAATCTTTTTGTATAATTAATACAATCAATTTTATCAATTATTTCTTAAAACTAGGTATTTAACTAATACATATAATATTTGAAGTTTAAAAGCAAAAAATAATCGCGAAGATCTGCAAAAGCTGAATATCGGTGCTGCCCAACACTACTCCTACTTCCCATTCATTTGTGTAGAAACTTAGCTGGAGTGCGAGTTTTATATAAAATGCTGTTTTAACGGGTAGATCAAGAGATTTATAGATTTCTGAACTTAGTGATAAAGGCTCTGATTCATTAAGGAACAAAAACTCAAACTCAAGCGACGTACAACTGAACGCTTGTATCATTGCATTTGTATTTGCTATTCTATAATATTTATGAGCAAGGGCACCTTAGTACACAATATACTACCTTAGTATTCCAGAGTAGCAGAGGAACGCACAGTCTGCAATTCCTTCATCAATCTAATTCACCGTATTAATCCAAAACACTCATGTTTCAAGACTATTATTGCATATTAACCTTTTATATCCATTGCCACATAAACCTGCACTAATCCTTTATATCAAAACTGCCTTCACTGATTGGTACTGCTTTCATTGGGCATTACTACTGGTCATCTTCATTGACAGAGAGAGTTTACAGATTTTAGTTAGAGGTGGAATGAGCACAGGAGCATCGGCATATCCCTACCGATTTGTAAGGATACAGGATCAAGAGGACAGGAGGTAGAGTAGGAAGATAAGAAGAGAATAGATACTTCATCTTCATTTGTGAGATCAAGTGAAGAGAGGGTGTCAGAAGGTGCTGGGAAGGAATTGATCCAATTGCTTGTCAAGGAAGATGATACAATTTGTAGCCGGATCTTATCAATGTAGTCCTTAGGAAGTAGAGAGCAGATCCTGGGAGCTTATAGTAATCGGAGGGTTTGGGGTGTGAGGGTTGAGAAGAGAATTCAATGTGTTAAACAGGGGTTTGGGGTTTAAAGCCTGAGCATAGATAAGAGATTGGTAGTATATTTGTTTTGCAGTGTCCAGAGCATTTTGATAGGAGTGGTAGATAGGAGTATATGTGAGAAAATCATTAGAGGTTCGAGATTTACGCAGTGAGGTTCTACTTAAGAGGGAAGTTTTTTTAAGCTTTTGTGTTACTTTAGTGTGTCCCAAATGACATTGAAGTCAACGTGAAGTATGAATATTCGCTGGAGCCACTTGATCAAGGCCTGTTGTTAGGGCTTGGTAAAAATGAGGTAGCGCCATATCAGGGAGAAGAATGTAGAGATTGGGGGAGAAGGTGTTGGAGAGAGGTGGAAAAATATTGAAGATTAATATAGTTAAGATATGTGCAGGTATGAGGAGCCTTGGTAGTGTTTGACAGCAGAGAAGGTAAAGCACTGGGAGTGAGCGTGTATCTGATATGGTGATGGTCTGTGAAGGACATTTTAAGGAAATCAGAAACTGAGCATAGTCCAGAGAAAACAGCCTACCTGATGAGTAGAAGATTCAACCCACTGGGAGAGGTCGAGGGAGGATTTTAGTGAGAGTAGTTTGAAGATAAGAAGTGAGGGAACAATGCGGAGAAATCCTCAAGAAATTGTTGGTGCACTCCAAATATGACACATTAGTCATATATATTAGTAAATAAAAATCTAATATACATAGATTTATAGATACAATGTTAAGTTTCTACATAAATTATCCAATAGCCACATGGACCATGATTCCACCATTGACCAAACAAAAATACCAATACAGCACTTGCATATGGACTTGCAATTGAAGTTTAAGAAAACTTAAGTATCCTATAGTGAATGTAATCATATACTGATACGCTAACATCACTATTACATAGCAGGCCTTGTACATTGTCCAATGAAACCACAATAAATGTATCTTCTATACTGGGATAGATAAAACTGTAGGCAATTATTCACATTTTGTTTTATTTGAGAACCTATACCTTACAGTTTCTCCTCTGAGCTCTGCAAGGTGCTGAGTCAGCCTTCTCCTGAGTCCACTTCATCCCAGCTGCAGTTGCACAATACTAGGCATACAACCCACATAAAAGTATTGTTTGCTTCACTGTAAGCAGCATTTTTGATCATTACTGATATTCCAAGCTGCGTGACCCAAACAACAGTCCATTGTTGATGCAACTTGGTCCAAGTAAAGCTTGTGATCTGCATGTTTGCAAGTGAATGAGACATTTCAACAGTCCCATCACTGATTAGCTCTCAGGCTATGTGAGGACGTAGGCACGTCTGGGCAGCTCCCTTCTATGCCATATCTAAAAGGCCTCTTCCTCTTCCCTGTCCTTAATGTCCTTAAGGCATTCACACACAACCAATAATAGACGAAAATACCTCAGTATTACACTACAGATAACGTTGGGGAGGCCATCATTGTGCCTTGTGATCCAGGCTGACTAATATATATATATATATATATATATATATATATATATATATATATATATATATAAATATATATATATGTATATATATATATATATATATATATATATATATATATATATATATATATATACTGTATACAGCATGTGTGTGTATATCTATATATATATTTATATGTATATATATTTATATGTATATATATATATATATAGATATATGTATATGTATATATATATATATTTATATATATATATATATATATATATATAGAGAGAGAGAGAGATATATAGAGATATATATATATATATATATATATATATATATATATATCTATCGTATAAAAGAGAAATGGAGGAGGAGGTGCACAATAGTGTAGTATATTGATAGAATATTGGAATCACACAGGAATCCACAATAGGACCAAAAACACCAGTGTAGAGGAAACCAAAAAAATCAGTGTAGAGGACACCACAAAAAAACTGTAGTATACCCAATAATGAGGGTATAAGTGTACCAGATATATAGTGGCAGCTTATTAGCTTATAGTAACAGGACTTGTAATATTTCCATGTTCTATAAGTGAAACCCACATAAACCAGGACACACTTGTGCAGATATATGCGTACCAGAAATCAGTATTTTCAACTTGTCTGTATAGAGATCTTACTATTGTGTGCCTCCTCCTCCATTTCTCTTTTATAGGTTGTTTTCATGCTACACCGCTTGGTAAAGAGGATTAGCAGCCACCTGCACATGGGGAGTGTGTATTAAGAAGAAAATATAGACTTTTCTTGGACTATTGGTGTTTTGCTACAAGCGCCAATTTTTGTATTCTTGTTGTTTGAATATATATATATATCGGCTTGGAAAACATGTCGTCTGATGAAGAGACAGTTGGGTAAAGGTGGAAATCTTTGTGCACTTGGTGGTGTATTGGCTGCACAATGCTAACAAGCGGCTATCTGCCTCAAGCAAACGTTATGCAGTGGGAACTTTATGTCTATTGTAAATTCATTTGGTGTAATATTTTCTCTGCATCACCCCGCATATACATACATATCAGTTGTCAAAAGACTAAAATGTGTAATATAATCTCCTTATATGATGAAAAAACTTGGATGTAATGGACAAAAACATACATGCTTATGATGTTATTTCTTTTTCTTTCATTTTATCAGCTGGACATGCAGAGGATCGAAGTGATGTGGAACAGGAGGCCACAGGGTATGACACCAGTGACGTGGCGGAGGGAATGCAGCCACAGGATGAAGAAGCTGGGGCTAGTGGTCGCTAGTGTGCAGGTCGCGGTTCTCCCAGGTAGTCACCAGTGCAGCGAATAGGGTAGTCAGACAGGCCGAGTCGAAACCAAGGAAGAGAGGTACCACGGAGAGTAGGCAAGAGTAGTCAGGGACGGTCCAAAGGTCAATACCAGTGCGGGCAGCGAAGTACAAGGGAAATCCGGAAGAGAGGTCAAACAAGCCAAGGAGTCTATACACAGGAGTTCAGGAACAGGAATGCAAACTAAATGCTGGAGCAGGGTAGAACCAATACTCTGGCACTAGACATGTGTCAAAGGCTGCTTTAAGTACTCTAAGGTGTCTCCTGATTGGGTTAGGGAGATTTAGGCGGTTTAGACATGCTGGCTGTAGACAGGTGAGTAGAGATAGAGTTCTGCTGCTAGGCAACAGGACGTGGATTGCGGAGAGAAGGTGCCCATCTCCGGCGCCTGTGGAGAGCGCAGAGACGGCACCTGCCAATTGTCCTCGTCCTTCCCCTATGCAACCTTATTCCCCTCCTTCCCCTGTGTCACATTTTGTCCCTTCATCTCATCTGGAGTATTTTTAGTCTCATTCCCATATGCCACCTGCTGCCCCTGCTGTTTCTAATTCTAATTCTGAAGCCGGAATACTCTTGGGAATCTGGAGGGCTAGTATTGACATCTTATTCCACCTGGTCAGCAATATCTGCCTCTTCTATCTATGGAATCCCACTTTGTAGAGTGATCTTATGGAATATTACACCCAGAGCAATTGTGTCGCACACAATATCAGGTGCATACATAAAAACTCCACCAGACTGGTCAAGACAGTGAAACTGGCCTTTAAAATGACACTGAATTATATGTGCCTTTTTGCTCTGTGTATTGAATGAAAATTGGAATGAGGAGACAAGGATGGAAAGAATAACCATTGTCTCCTAAAGAGAGAAAAATGACGGAAACAAAAATATGATTAATGTGAACCAAATAATTCAAACAATTAGGGAGATATTTTCACATGATATGGTGCTATAGTAATACTACTCTATTAGACAATTGATTATATAAGTACACAATTATGCAAAGAGTGTTAGAATTTTGCAAATATGCTAGGCCTACCATTTATTACTACAATGTGTACCAATTTATTTCTGACAACAAAGGTTTACATGTAAATAATGATGTGATTGAAAATAGTAACTAATATCCATGCGTCTCCATTTAGAGAGATTCATCACATATAGCCTTGACATTGATCAAGTGGAAATGCTTTCTATTAAATAAAATAAAATCATCCCCACCTGTTGGGACCAAGGCTATATGTGTACCCAGTGCCGTAGACATTTTAGTGCCCTGGGCGAGACAGGGCACCGTCGCCCCCCATCTAAGTGGGAGTGGCATTTGATAAGTGGGTGTGGCCAACCTAATGTGGGGGTGTGGCTAGTACTTTACTGAAATAATTCTGTTACACATATTTGCAAATGCATTAATTTATATATATATATATATATATATATATATATATATATATATACACACACACAGTGGTGTGATTCAAATAAATTAACTGTATTGATGACTGTATGGAAGGGCAAACTGACCTTCATCAACAATCATTTTGTACCGTGTAAGAATGCTTGAAGAGAGAGAGAGAATAACTATATTTAGTGATCATGTAGTGATGGTGGCTGTAGTACACTGAGCCAATATCACCCCTCTACCCACACTACACCAATATCACCCCCCTACCCACACTACACCATTGCCACCCCCCTACCCTCACTACGGAAATGTCACCCCCATACCCATACTACACTATTGTCACCCCCTCTACCAACAATACACAAATAACAGCCCTTTCCCCACACTGCACCAATGCCAGCCATACTGCAACATGCAGGGGGGAGAGGAGGGGAGACAATGGCTTTCACTTGCATAGGGGTGAAGAAGGGAAGGAGGATAGAAACTTTTTATACACAAAGGGGAGGGACAGAGGCTGACTGACACACAGAGAGAAAGGGGAAAGACGCTCTCACAAGCAGAGAAGGAAATGGGAGGATACAGAAGCTGTCACACTCAGGGATTTGTTGAAAATACAGAAAATGTATGTTCGATTGTAGCTCCACCCACTTTTGGAAAGCTCCGCCCCTCCGAATGCCGTGAATGACAGGTATGCCGAAGCTGTCACACACAGAGGAGAGAGACTGTCCCAGGTAGAGGATAGCAGAGAGAGAGGCTGACATGCTTAGTGCCGATGCGTGGAGTATCCAAAGTCCAGCATTTATAGAGACCATGGGTTTCTCGGCAGCCTGCTGTCACAGAGCCAGGCATAGAGGCAAGTAGCGGGCGGCTACTGCGCCCCCTTTGGGTGTGCGCCCTGGGCGACGGCACCGCCCGCACCTGCCTAGTTACGGCTCTGTGTGTACCATTTACTGCCCCTATTAGATGCAGAAGCCAGCTAAGGTGGAAAACTGCAGCCTTATGGGCACAAGTTACTCCTCATCGAGTGGCAGACGGATGAAGAGTTGGATGTGTGACAGGAAAGTCTGCAGTACAATCTTCAGAACATGACTGAAGGTGGCTTGGGACAATCCTGCCACAACACCCACTAGAAAGAGCCAGACAGAAAGTAGTGCAACACTGCCAAGAGTTTTATCATTAGCAGTATTGCTGTCGGGATGTTGTGCAAAGGCTCTAGGACGGTCACTCTGGGCAATGCACAAAAATGACATGAGGTGGAAGCTTACATCTGAAAAAAACCGTACTTCTGCTTAAGCCCAAGCTTGAGTTGCCCGTATCTTCTTGGGAACGCCTTTACTGTACTTCAGCTACTTTTATACGTCCCTTCCCTCTGTTTCCACTCCTCAAGTCGTATGATGTCATAAGTGTTTTTTGCATTCCAAGATTAATTGCATGCACTTGCGCGTTCTCTTTCGTATAATGTGGTTGTGGACATGCGCAGAGCAATTTTACTTTACTTTACTTTACAAATTACGGCACATATCGGCATTTGCATTCCTTGATGAATTAGGCACTAAATTTGCAAATATGCTATAAATTAAAGTTGGTAAAAATAAATTTATAATTTTGTTCATTTTTTTACTTTTTAACAACATATTAAAAGACATTTTTATTTCAAATTCTGAAACTTTTTTAAATTCTATGTCATAAATATTGATAGCCATAGAATATTTAAATTATCTTGTGAGATTCTGCTGCAGTACCAGCTGCAGAAAACAGATGGCACTGCACCATCAACACAAACACTGCAGACTCAGCACTTCTGCTAATAATCAAACCAATCAGGACTTATAACATTGGCACTTCTGGTAAAGGTTAAGTCAAGTAGGGCCTGCACTTATATGCAGTTTTTGTAAAGCACTTACCTCTACTAATCTTTTCATGAGCAAAGATTGGATTTACTTTTCACTTTTGGTGCTTTAAGAGTCTTGTTTCATTTGTCTGTTTATCAACTTCAACTTTGTCCCTCACTATTTTACCTTCTATAAACCAATAAACTTAAGCTTCTACTCTCACAATTCTACCTTTTCCAACCAATCGACTTCATCTTTGTCCCCGACCCATCCTCCCAGGACTAAGTGGTTTGACCAGACATGGTGAGTCTATGATAGCTACCTAAGCAAAATGGTTCTCTCCTGAAAGCAGCAAGTACATCACTTCTACTAAATATTTCACTTATCTCTAGTTATACAACATATAGTACAAGATAATAACATATATTGATTGCTGCATACAGAAACAAACTAAAGGAAAGTAAAGGATCTGACTATTGTGTAAAAAAATAATAGTAACATCGGCCTGATTCATTAAGGATCTTAACTGAAAAAACTTCTTATTTCAGTCTCCTGGACAAAACCATGTCACAATGCAAGGGGTGCAAATTAGCATTCAGTTTTGCACATAAGTTAAATACTGACTGTTTTTTCATGTAGCACACAAATATCAACTTTAAATGTCAGTGTATAAATAAGCTATTAGGTATTTGTGTGTTACATGAAAAAACATTCAGTATTTAACTTATGTGCAAAACAGAATGCTAATTTGCACCCCTTGCATTGTAACATGGTTTTGTCCAGGAGACTGAAATAAGAAGTTTCTTCAGTTAAGATCATTAATGAATCAGGCCAATCATTGCTAAATATTTTTTTTTAGAATGTGTTCTGTAATCTTTAAATTTAAAAAGTATCTGACTTTAGGGATTATTTTTCATGTCTGCTTATCTTATGAAACATTTCTAGTACAATAAGACAGTGCCATAACTTGATCTTGATATTATTTTTGCGATTATAAGCTTACCATAAGTCGTGCATCAATATCTTTAATGTTTAATCCATGGGTATATAGGATAGTAGCAATGCTTCATTGAAAGTTGAAATGAATTTGTACTTTGTAATCAATTCCTACTGGCGCTGGTAATAAAACATTGCAAACATAAACTAATCTAAAAAGATTCACTGTATTATAGTAAGTAGTCAAAAAAAATTGCATAAGATTGCAACCAAAAATTTGGTTACTGTGCCATTTAAGGCAGCTGGACGTGACTTAAATTTTTTCTTATACAAACATGTTTTAGCGTATATCTTAATTAATGTAGTATGGCGCATTTCAAACCCAAAATTATGATACATTTTTAAATAGCTAGTTGCCTGTAAAGGTTGAAAATGAAAACTGTGTATTAGCTACCTATACATTTTAAAACAAAGAGTGCTTATCTGTTGTGAAGATGTGTTGCATTGATAGCCTGGCATTAACCACTAGTGGAAGTTTGCTAATTTGCCAACACTATGCTAACCTTAGCAGCTGGTGTCTGGTATGACCTTAGACAAATAAATATATTTTGTATAATACACTATCTAAACTTCTTACATATCCACCAAAAATTAACTATGAGTCATGAAGCTAAGTTAAATGCATTGATCACTGCTGATTTGGGCATCTAATGGTTGCAGTACATGACCCTAAAACTGAGAAGAAGAAAATCTGATTAAGATGTGAAGGTTATCACCATCTTTACAGTGATTAAACATTCTACATCAGGACTAAATGAAAATGCAAATATTGAACAGTTAAAATGCTGCAAACATTTTAAAGAGTGTGGAGCGGAATGATGCCTAAACAGATAAATGAAAAAATCTTGGTCCTGCAAGTAATATAACTTCCCTGAACTTCTGACACTCAAAACATTAACGTTTGGTGCAGAGGAAGATGGTGGTGTGATCATGACCTCCATTGACCAACCTCTATGGATGAGTGCAACTCTTACTCAACATCTTACAGAGATATTCTCTGAGCCAGTAGGTACTGACAGAAGAGCAAGCAGTGAAAAATACTCCAAATAAAGGTTGATTCAAAAGCTTTAGCTGCAGAAGTGGCTAAAGAAATACTAACATTCCTGGAAATATCTATGGATAGATTTTAGCCAGAACTTGAAAAACTACCAATATGATTCCCAGGTGGGAGCTTAGATGAAATGGCGCACAAGACATCTCTTCTCTCTGATGATATGCAACTTAAACTGAAGAAAATTGACTATCTGGAAAGGAAAAGTAAAGATTAAGGGTCTGATTTAGAGTTTGACACAATGTATATGTAAAAGTATGGCGGCAATTGTGCCTGTATTTTGAGTTTCACATATCTTCACATACACCTAACTCCAATTACAGCATATTAATATTTCAGGTGTAGAAATGCGTCTGGAACATAGTTGAGGGCATTCAAAATATAGCATAGTGCAAAATACAAGATACGGCTAATTTAATTTAAAGGGCTGCTGTGCAGTCTTTAGAGTCGAACACGCATCTCATTTTTAAGTAAATATCTAAAAAAACCTACACTATTAACTATCCGGCACTTTATACCATTATTTTAAGACCGTGTACTACTTATGTAATACGAATGCCACATTTTTTAATAAATATCTGTCACACATAGATACTCCATTCTGTGTTATGTATTTGACACTTCATTACCGTACAAATATGTATACTACTGTTGTTTTTATATCAACTGAGTATTAAAAAATAATGTAATGTATGAAATACTTAATAATATGTGACCTGCACTAATGTAACACATACAACAATTTAATCTTCAGTGGAACAGTGCAACACCAAGCCCCAGAGCAACACCAAGCCCCAGAACAACACCAAGCCCCAGAGAATCACTTTGATAAGGCAATACTACTCTGTTCTTCCAGGCCCCCATTGTGCTCTCAAAATAGGGGAGAGCTCAGATGGGAGGAGATCCAATTGCTGACCACAGCACCACATCACTTTTAGGGCCCCATCGTGGCCACACCCACTACAGTGGCTGTAGTTAAGCCACCTTGCCTGTACAGGTGTATCAACTCTGTGGCAGGTATCCAAAAGAGACCTAAGTGTGACTGGTAGATATGCTCCTTAGACCTGGGCATTCACCACTGATGTTGTTCCTCTTCCTCAAAGAGAAACAAATTCCCTTATATAACACATGAACATGAAGAAAAGGAGAATTATATCATGTGTGTGAATTATGCAACTCAATTCATGCAAAAAACGGACAAATAATAAACTATGAGCATATGGTAACTTTAATGCAGGGATGTTATATTGAAGGCATGTTTCCCACTTATCATCCTTCACATTGTGTGTTGTATTTTAAACAATTTGTACATATACAGTATGTTTGACATCCGTTGCAACATATAAATATGTATGTATGATACATGTGCTTAGAGAAAAACCTTTTTCTTGCCAGTGGATGTCACCATATACTGATAACAGATTTTAATAATATAGTTTTACACTGTAAAAACGTACTAGTTATCCTATAATGAAGAGATTTTCAGACTTGCCAAAGATCTTATGCAAAGCATTACACGTGCAGTGTGGACATTTTTTTTTTTTTAAAATAAGGTAGTACACAGTGTTAATGTAATGTAATAAAGTGTCAGATACGCAAGAGAGAATAATGCAGGTACGGTACGGCTATTTGTTAACAAATGCAACATTCACATTACACAAGAAGTGCACTATGTTAAAATATTGTAACAATATGTCAGATAGAGGGGTTGGGTACGAAATAATGATCCTCCTTATTCCGACACTACTTATCAGCTGATGACGCTACTGATAACCGCGACACAGTCTTCGTTGCTGTGAAGGGGGTAGCAAAGATGACTGCGTCGTGGTAATCGGTGATGTCATCAGCTGGCGCCGGCTTCTTCAGGGATCGCCTGACTTCCAGTCGGTTTACGCAGAAGTGGTCCCGCATGCTGGTCGGGGAAGGAGCCCTTTGGTCTCTCCACGCCGGGGTAAGTAGTGTCAGGGTAGTCAGCATATGCTGACTACCACCGCAGATACACAAGCGAGAATAGTGCAGGTACAGCGAGTGGCATTTTGCGAAAATGAAAAATTGTAGTGTTTCCAAAAATTCTATTTAAATTAAAACACTACCAAACACATTATTCACCACTTCATATATTTAATTTAATCTTGCCTCAAATACCCCAAATGCAAATGAACCATAAGATATGCTTACAAAAAGCCGCAACTTAGTCCAAATATAGCAAAAACTCTATCAGCTACACACAGAAGTGGGTAGATAAGTGCAGCTGGAGTTATCTTTAGGCTAGATCTTTGACACCTACAAAATATATGCCTCCTAAGAGACAAAATATCTTGTATCTACAGGGAGTGTGCTGCACTTATATGTACATGCTATTATATACCACCTATTAATATAAGTCAGTTACTACCCAATCTCTTAGGCTTTGACAGAACTGCACCTAAAACATAATTTCAGCCTGTGCTGAATTTACCCGTTACATCCCAGTTGCCGTGTTGTGTATTGTAGTATAATTTGTTTACTCTATTGTACTGTTATACCATGTAGTACAAGGGAGAATCCAGGAACACAGTCAGGCAAGCCAGAGATCATAGATGGGGAGACAAGCAATAGTACTAAGGCAGGACACAGGAGGAGCCAGACGCAGGGTTAGAAAACTAGTTGCTCTGACACAGTCTGTGTGTATCAGAGTGATTCTGATATAGGCAAGGAGAATTCAAATTCCATGACCGCAGCAAGCTGCGCCACCCAACCACCCACTCGGATGTGACAGAGTGGGTGGCATCGATCAGGAGCTGGAGCGTGGAGCAGGTACGTTTCATACACTTCTAATGCTAGGTTCGCACTACAGAAAAATTCTCCCAATGCAATATCGTTAACAATTTTACCATGACTGAAAATGCGTACACACTAGACACGTTTTACATGATTTACTGTCCGTTTTGTGATTTTCGTTTTTCATAACCATCAGCTCAAAAGATCATGACTCTGTGCACATTGTACAGATATATGCCATCCCAGCAGCAATATGCTAAATTAATTTAAATAAAGGTCTTAACCTCAGCTCACACAACACCTACAAACATACATCCAGAAACAGGAAATACCATCATGGCCGTTCATTCCACTGTTCAGCTTTGTGTATAGTGTACGTTCGGCAACTACATTCACAATGGTACACTTGTTATAATTTATTGAAATATAATGACACTCCTTCAAATAAACGAAAATGCTTAGCAAGAGCGCTGCAAACACTGACCCGGAGAACCGAAGAAGAAAGAGTCATACTTGTTGGACCAAGGAGTGGTTCCAAAGAGAGACTCCATTTCACATATGACACTGCTACAGGAGATACGGGACAAGGATTATGATTACTTCAGGAACTTCCTGCGATTTACTGATGCCACATTCAAGGAGCTGCTCTAACTTGTCACCCCACTCATCTAGAAGGAGGACACCTATTTAAGGAGACCCATATATGCATAGCAGAGACTGTTTGCTACCCTACGATTTTTGGCCACAGGAAGGACACTGGCTGATCTCGAGTGCAGCACAGCTATTACATATTTAAAACTTTTAAAAAAATTAAACTAACTCAAACACATAACAATATACATATACACCATAGGAACAAAAGTATGTGGCCACACCTGTTAATTATTGAATAAAGGTGTTTCAACCAGACCCATTGCCAGAGGTGTCCTTTTGCAATCTCCTTTTGCAAACATTTGTGTTACAAAATGGGTCGTTCTGAAGAGCTCAGTGACTTCAACGTGGTACTGTGATAGGATGCCACCTTTGCAATAACACGGTTCATGAAATTCATCCCTGTTGGAAATTCCACAGTCAACAGTAAGTGATATTATTAGAAAGTGGAAGCATTCAGGAACAACAACAACTCAGCCACTAAGTGGAACACTATGTAAAATCACTGTTCAAGGTCAACGACTGCTAAGGCACATGGTGCGTAAAAGTTGCCAATGCTCTACTGATTCCATAGCTGAAGAATTATAAACGCCCACTGGCATTAATGTAAACACAAAAAATGTGCGGGAGGAACTTAATGGAATGGGTTTCCATGACCGAGCAGCTGCATGCAAGCCTCATATCACCAAGACCAATGTCAAGCATCTGATGGAGTGGTGTAAAACACACCGATACTGGATTGTGGAGCAGTATCCACCCTTCATTTAGATGCCATTGTCATTTCAGACAAAGGTTCGGAATGAGAGAAGGAATGCAGAAGCATCAATAGATTTTTGGCTTCCGGTGATGCAACAGGTGGCTGAAAATATGGCTGAACGAATATTTTAACAAACTGAGAGGAAACATAAATTATGTCAAGAAAAAATTCCTCATACTGGAGAAAAAGTATCTTGATTTGCTTCACATGTATGAAAAAGTATTGCTTGAACTCTAACAACTTGAATAGTTAAAATATGCATTTTTGTCATAGAAATTAGTATATTATTCTGTTTTGTAGTTTGAAGAATTCTTATTTCACACCCACTTACTAGAAATCTTTATTATGTTTGAAAATAAATATTTTATAAACAACATTCTGGTTTCATTGTTGAACAGAAATATGGAGAAACTGATGAGAGCTGCTTTTTAAGGGGAAGGTGGGACTGTCACCGGCCATCAAGGTAGAGCTGTGGGAGGAGTGTCAAGTATAAAAACCTGTTTTCATTGTTCAGGGTGACCAATGCTGAATAAGTCGGTCATTGTCTAGAGAGCTGCTCTCTGTTAGTTTAGTGTCAAGGTCACAAGGAAGTATATAAAATCTTTATGTTGTCAAGTAATTTGCCATCCTGACATTAAAGCAAAGTAAAAAAGCAAGAAGTTGTTCGTGTGTGTTTCACCAGAAGTGTGCTTCTGCTGTAAGTAGTGTCAGAAGTACGGATGCTCAGGGAACCAAGTTTCTGCTACCCAACCCACGTAGACATCACTGTCAAGTAGGTTTTGAGAGCCCTTGTGATTGTGGCCACTGCACAGCAAGAAGAGCAAGCTCAGGTGCTACGAGTTTTACGAGTTTTAGAGACACAGAAGGACCAGGCTCTTAACGGAAGAGTTAGTTCAGGTGACGCATGACAGGAATGCACCACCTGGTCCGGCTATGCAGAAAATGTGACCAGCTGATGACATAGAAGCATATCTGGTGTCCTTTGAGAGAGCAACATAAAGGGTAAATAGGCCTCCTGAAGTTTGGGCTGAGAGGCTGGCTGGATCTGGATGAGGACTGGGCTTCTGATTATCCATGTCTAAAGTCTGAGATATTGGCTCACATTGGGGTTTTTCGGGGCCAGGCCGA